>NC_134877.1:17669270-17674270 GCF_041734735.1 Babylonia areolata | reverse complement strand
TCATTTATTTATTTATTTATTTATCTCTTTATTTCTCGCACGTTTGTATGTGTATATTTGTGTGTTTTGTGTATGTATGTGTGTGCTCCTGTATGTGAGTCCGCGTGCGTGCTCTCTGTGTGTGTATGAGGGAGAGAGAGAGCGGGAGAGAGTGAGACACAGAGAGAGAGAGAGAGAGAGAGAGAGAGAGAATGAGAGAGAGAGAGAGCCAGACAGACGAACACAAGCAGGTAGGCAGGCGGCGACAGTGGCGGCGAGACGTAAAAAAAAAAAAAAAAAAAAAAAAAAAAAAATATATATATATATATATATATATATATATAAAACAACCAAACACACAAAAAACAGAGAGAGGGACACAGAGAGAGAGAGAGAGAGAGACAGAGAGAGGTGGGATATTCATAAGGCCTTGGCCCCTCATAAGGGGGGCGGTGTACATGAACATAACGCAAACGTATTCAAATGTGTCTGTTACATGCGCACATCGTCTTTTATGAGCTTTGTAGAGATAAACAACCAACTGTTTCATGAGGCGCTCTTTTGTTGATGACAACAGTACAATCAGTTTAGATAAACATGGGTCTTTTGTATACTTATCTGGTATAAACTGCTTTCTAATATCACTCACACACACACACACACACACACACACACACACACACAGAGAGAGAGAGAGAGAGAGAGAGAGAGAGAGAGAGAACCAGACATAAAAGAGAAAGAACTTTTAACCCCCCCCCCCCGGCCTCCCCTCCCACCACCACTTTTTTTTTTCTATTTTGGTCTTCGCCGAAATCCAGTCCCGCTCTTTTTTTCTTCTTCTTTTTTTAATATTCTTTTAACGGCAAAACCAGCTGTGTCTCAATCCTGTGCTAATCTAATTTCCTTTTCCATGCATAGATAATGCAAATCCTGTGCATCTGCATATTTCCAGTGAATGATGTCCCCACTGCCGTGTCTGTGACGATTGGTTCTCTGAGAAATTTCCACCAAAAAAAAAAAAAGAAGAAAAGTTAGCAAGAAAAGGATGGAATCAATAATTCACGATAAATAACGTACAAAGAAAATGTGCAAACACATTAAACAGTTTGGGGCAAAGGACGAATTTTTTTTTTTTTTTGTTTTGTTTTTTTTGTTCTGAAGAAGAAAGAAAAAGCGAAATAAAAGAATGGAAAGGGAGAAGAAACCCGAAGAAGGAAGGGCGTAATACGGACAGACAGATAGAAAGGAAATAAGTAAAAAAGATAAATAAATAAAAAAAAGGATGAGGATTCTTTTATGAAAGAAAGGGAAGGGAAGAACAAAAAATAAATAAGAAAAAAAAATGGAAAGAGACAGAAACAATAAAGAAATAAGAAAATGTTTAAGAAACTGAGAAAGATGGAGTTTAAAACAACAACAACAACAGCGGTTGAGAGAGAGAGACAGAGAGAGAGAGAGAACACTAAACACTGAACACTGAAATGTTCAATGTCATTAGCTGTAAAGCTCTAGTGACATCGTAGGTACAAATCAGAACAAAAATGGTAAAAAATAAAAATAAAAAAAGGGGGGGGGGGGACAGAAAGGAAAAAAAAAACATAATCAAAGTAAACTGAACTGCACAGCTTGATTGAGTCCTTCCACTCCAATATGAAAGGGACGGTGCAGTTTGAAAGACCAACGCTTTAACCACTCGGCTATTGCGCCCACCGAAGCCCTCATCAGAGACATGCTCTTTGCTGACGATGCCGGAGTTGTGACCCACACCCAGCGGGACTTGCAGTCACTAATGGACCGCTTCTCCCAGGCCTGCAAAGATTTCGGTCTGACCATCAGTCTCAAGAAGACAAATGTCCGAGGCCAAGACACGCCATCTCCACCAGTCATCACTATTGATGACTACGAGCTTGAAGCCATCCATCAATTCACTTACCTTGGGTCCACCATCAGCGACAACCTCTCCCTTGACACCGAGATCGACAAGCGGATCGGGAAGACAGCCACAATGCTAGCCCGCCTCACACAAAGAGTGTGGACAAATCCCAAGCTGACCACGAAGACAAGGATGGCTGTATACAACGCCTGCGTCCTCAGCACCTTGCTGTATGGCAGTGAGGCGTGGACCACATATGCTCGTCAGGAGAAAAGGCTCAATACCTTCCACCTGAGAAGCCTACGGCGCATACTCGGCATCTCCTGGCAAGACAAGATGACAAACACCGAAGTCCTGACTCGCGCTGGCCTCCCGACCATGTATACCATGCTGAGACAGCGTCGGCTGCGTTGGCTGGGCCACGTTCGCCGCATGGAAGATGGTCGCATCCCAAAAGACATCCTTTATGGAGAGCTCGCCACGGGGCTGAGAAGCATCGGCCGCCCACAGCTGAGATACAATGACGTTTGCAAACGTGACATGAAGGCACTTGAGATCAACACTGAGTCCTGGGAGTACCTTGCAGATGACCGCAACAGATGGCGAAGCACTCTCAAGAGTCAGCTACGGATTGGTGAGGACAAACTGTCAGCTGCTGCAGCAGAAAAGCGAGCTCGCAGAAAAAGGACGGCAGCCGACAGACCAGCATCAGCTTACACATGTGATCGCTGCGACAGAGACCGTCTCTCTCGCATCAGTCTCTACAGTCACAGGCGACGCTGCTTGGTCCAAGCAGACAGCCCAATTAGACATTAGGTCGGATATACTCTATCCATGGTCAGCCATGACCGAAGGAGGCCTACTACTGTCTAGTATGCTTCTTTGTTTTCTTTCTTTCTTTCTTTCTTTTTTCTTTCTTTCTTATTCTTTTCTTCCCTTCCTTCTGTTCCTCGTCCCTTTGAAAACCTATTTGTCTAGTCTGTCATTATTTTCTTTCTTTCTTTCTTTCTTTTCTTTCCTTCTTCATTCCTTCCTTATTTTCTCTCTTTCTTGCTTTCTTATTCTTTTTTTCCCCTTCCTTCCGTTCCTCGTCCCTTTATTCAACCTATTTGTCTAGTCTGTCTTTATTTTCTTTCTTTCTTTCTTTCTTTTCTTTCTTTCTTCATTCCTTCCTTATTTTCTTTCTTTCTTATTCTTGTCTTCCCTTCCTTCTTTTTTTTCCATTCCTTCCGTTTCTCATCCCTTTAATCAACCTTTTTGTCTTGTCTGTCGTTCTTTTCTTTCTTCCTTGCATGCTTTCTCTCATTCATTCATTCATACATTCATTCATTCATTCATTCATTCTTTCTGTCTTTCTTGTTCATTTCCTTCATTCTTGCTTCTCCATTCCTTCCTTTTCATTGTCCCTTTATTCAAGCCGTTAATCCTTTCTGTCCATCTGTCTTCCTTTTCTTTCTTAATGAGCATGCATGTGACCTTTGACCGCCAGACACCTTGGACAAAGAGATCGATCTTCCATGAGCAAAGTAGAAAATCCTCCCTAAATTAGCCACCGTCGAAAGTGAGCGACAGCACGGGTGAAATTAATGATATTTCACGCGTGTGGAGACATATCCTGTGGTCAAAAGTTTGATCCGTTGGATGCTATTAAAAAAAAAAAAGGGGGAAAAAAAAAGTGGCATTTAGGTTCTTCATCACACACACACACACACACACACACACACGCAAAGAAAATCGAATAACAGTCAGTTGATGCTGACAGATGGTGAATATATACAAACAAAATTAGGATACATTGTCTATGAATGCTGTTCCAATTTCCAGTACCTGATTGATTAATTGTGCATTTTCATTCAATTTATTTACCATTGCACTTGTGTCTTATAAGCCTTAAGGTTTCATTACAATAAATTCTATTCCATTCACTCACACACAGACACACACACACACACACACACACACACACACACACACACACACACACACACACAATTGCATAGAGACACACAACTGCACAGAGAGAGAGACAGACAGACAGACAGACAGAAACAGAGAAAAGCCAACAGAAAACGTCGCTTACTTGGTTCTCCAGGTTCTCCCCTCAACCAGATAACAACGTCAGACCATTACGTCAGAATACTCAGCTCAGCGCTGTAAAAAAAAAAAAAAAAAAAAAAAAGAAAAAGAAAAAAGATATTTAAAAAAACCCCGACTAAAACCCGCGTTGCTGTCAGACATATTAAAAAAAACATACCCGGTTAAATGCCATATATCTTTTTTTTTTTTTTTTTTTTTTTTTTATTACATACATTAAAGTCTGTGCGTTAGATCAACAACCCCCGAAAACGGAGTATGGCTGCCTCCATGGCGGGGGTTTTTAAAAACGGTCATACACGTAACATAAAAGCCCCCCTCGTGTATAATTAATTATACGATTGAACGTGGGAAGCTGCGGCCCTCGAACAAAGAACATCAGCAACACCTACTTCAACGAAAACAACAAAACGCGACACCGACGCTGAAAGAATGCGTATTCTGTAAGAAAGAAAAAAAAAAAGACGTGAAAAGTGAAAGGAGTATTAACTCACTCAGTACGGCCAGTCCTCTCTTCTCCTCTACACAGACCCCTCGGATGTCCAGTGGGTGTTTGAGTGACCCAACCTTTAGCTTCCGTCGTAAGAATTGTGGTATTGTTTGTCAACATTCACCTCTTCAGTATAAGAGCCTTCCTCTTGCAATATTTTGATGATGGTAATTGGGGTGAAACGCTGTTAACGTCGTCTCTTTCGCCGTTCGTATGGAGAGAGTTAAAGATATAAATAAAAAACTAATAATAAATTATTTGGAAAAAAGAAAATAAAACAGGCAGATGAGCACTCCCCCCCCCCCCCAGCCCCTCCCCAGCCCCCCCCCCCCCCAAAAAAAACAAAAAAACAAACAGACAAACAAAAAAAACAAACAAACAAACAAACAAACAAACAAAAACAACCAAACAAACAACAAGTACAACAACCACAACAGCACAAAACAACAGAAGAATAGGAATATTGGACATCGGACTTGATAAAAGTCCTGTTGCTGAGAGAAGAAAATTAGCAGGTGGGGGTATTCAATCTGTTTGCCACCACCCTTACTCTCCCCTCCGCCT
>NC_134877.1:17651770-17661770 GCF_041734735.1 Babylonia areolata | reverse complement strand
CTGTGCGTCTCTCTCTCTCCCCCTCTCTCTTTCTCTGCTTACGGTTGTCTTATTGCTTCCTTCTTCCGCCAACCCCAACCCCTGCGCCTCACTGTTTCTATTACAGATCTTTGTGTGTGTGTGTGTGTGTGTGTGTGTGTGTGTGTGTGTGTGTGTGTGTGTGTGTGTGTGTGTGTGTGTGTGTGTGTGTGTGTGTGTGTGTGTGTGTGTGTGTGTGTGTGTGTGTGTGTTAGAAACGGGCGGGTGATCACCATACGCTTATTAAAACTGGGAGCCTTTTTTGCATGTCAGGAAAGGGAGGACATCTGAGCGTTCAATGTAGAATTTTCGCTATTGTAAGAAAGGACCGTACCTAGTCAAGATGTCTTATCTAAACTTGGATATTTCAAAGATAGGTTTTGTTTATTTGTTTCTATGTTTTTGTGGTTGTAATGCCCCCCCCCGCCCCCCCCCCCCCCCCCCCACACACACACACACTCACACACACACACACACACACACACACACACACACACATACACACACACACACTCACACACACACACACACACACACACACACGCACGCACGCACGCACGCACGCACGCACATCATTTTTTTTTCGTACACGTACATCGACAAGTATAAACAAATACAGTATGTCGACCACTTAACTCCGACAAAATTCATATGTGAACAATCAGTTATTATCGTTGTCATCGTCGTCGTCATCATCATCATCAGCATCATCAAGACCATCAACATTATCATCATCATCATCATCATCATCATCATCATCATCACCACCACCACCACAACCACCTTTCCCGTCATGATGATGATGATGATGATGATAATGTTGATAGTCTTTGTTATTATCACCACTATTATTATTAATATTAATATTAATATTACTATTAAGAAAAAAACAAATCCGAGGTAATTTTGGTGCTTAAAAACAAGAGAACTTTTTCGCACTCACTGACTTTACGCACAGACAAAGTGATCGTACATCCACCCTCACATCAAAGTAGATGGATGAAAAAAACAACAACCCACCCAAAAAACCGACATGACAAAGGAGAGAAAGAAGAACAGAAACGTTTCCAATAATTTCTTAAGAACTTCCCACATCAAACGTTTGCTTCTGTGCATCACAGACAGCGATGCTCTTTTTGCATGAACGGGCAGATTTAGACCAATGGTCAGAGGAAGCTTTGTTGTAAATTGAGTGATCGATGGATAGGATTTTTTTTTTCTTTTCGTGTTTGCTTTGGTTAACCAAAACAAAAGTCCACTCTCAGAGAGAGAGAGAGGCAGACAGAGAGAGACAGACAGACAGACAGACAAAGACAGACAGACAGAGAGATGACAGGTAGACAGACAGGGGAGAGGGACAGACATAGAGACACGCAAAGACAGACAGAGAAGAGACAGACAGACGGACACACAGACACACAGAGACAGAGACAGACACACAGAGACAGACAGACAAACACAGACAGACAGACAGACAGATAGACAGACAGACAAAGACAGACAGAGAGACAGACAGAAAGTCAGATACACAGATAGACAGAGAGAGATGATAGGTAGACAGATAGGGACAGAGACAGACAGACAGACAGAGAGAAAGACAGGCAGACAGACAGACAGACAGACGGACACACACACGCACGCACGCACGCACACACACAGACAAGCACACACGCTCGCACGCACACACACACACACACACACACACACACACACACACACACACACACACACACACACACACTCACCCACACCCTTCCACCCACCCGATCCTCCGAAGAATCAAACTGATTCTTGTTCAGTGAACCCCCTCCTCCACCTCTCCATACCCCTCCAACCAACCCCTACCCCCCACCCCCCACACGACCTCCAACCAGAAAAGGTGCACGTATGCCCCCTCCCAACCCCCCCCCCCCCCCCAGCCCTGACCCCACACCTACCTCACCCCCCGAAACACACACACACACACACACACACACACACACACACACACACACACACACACACACTTCCCTCCTTTCCTTCCCCAAGTACAAGAGTGAACAGATTAATAATATTGTGTTTTCAGCAGCGCATGATTACACTTCTTTTCTTTCTTTTTTTTTTTGTCTTTTTTTTCTAAACACTTTCCTGGGCTGGTAAAATTGGATTTCTGGAACCCGGGAGTGCCCATAGACTGCCTAGAACCGGAGGCAGACAGCTTCAGAACAGAACGACGATGGATGAACATGATCAAAAGAGCGCCTCACATCAGATCATGTCGATAATTATTGCAGCCTGCCTCCACATCAGTGGGGAGCGGTGGTGGCTTTGTGGTATTTTTTGCTGGTGGTGTTGGTGGTGGTTAATAATGTGCCCGACTTGGGAAAGCGATTGTCCTGGAGTTTGATTCCCCATGCTATACGGATCGGGGTTGTTTATCCCCCATCCCCTCCCAACCCTCATCCCCTCCCAACCCCCCAACCTCAGGCCTCCACTTAGTAAACATCGAATAGTGGTCTGGGTCCTAGTCATTCGGACTGAGACGGTATATCTATGGGCTCGTGCGAAGCATGCACACGATGATGATGAATGGGTGATATGGATATCCGCGTGTGTGGGGTGGGGGGGGGGTGCGGTGCGGGTGTGTGCTGATTATCTGGTTGCGGTTTTCCGCAATTCATCTTTATTCTTATCTTATCTGTCTATTATAATCAATGTGCAGTATAGTAGGCTATGTTTATAATTATATTCAAATAATGTTTCTTAATTCTTTCTGTTTTTACATTAAGAATACTAGTTATTACCTGCAGTGTGTGGATGTATGTATGATACGATGTATGTGATATTTTTTTACATTTGTATCTTCGTAATATTTGTTGGGGCTGTTGTTGGCTTTTACAGTTATGGTCCCCATGTTGTTTACTTGTCTATGTTGTGATAATGCACCTGACCAAATTTCTCCAGTTGGAGATAATAAAGTTATTCTTATCTTATCTTATCTTATCCTGTACAGCGCCAGTCCTCGGTCGGAGTCTAAGCTCTAAGCGCTTTACAAACACGGAGTCGTTTACACAACAGGCTGCCTACCTACCTGGGTAGAGCCGACTGACGGCTGCCATTTGGCTCACATCTTACGTTTCCTGTATCATTTGATCAGATTTCAGGAACGTACACATACACACTCAGACAGACATGTAAAATTTTACGTGTATGACCGTTTATTTACCTCGCCATGTACGCAGCCATACATCAGTGCTGGGAATGTTCTTGTTTCCATAACCCACCGAACGCTGACATGGATTACGGGATCTTTAGCGTGCGTATTTGATCGTCTGCGTGCGTGTACGCACAAAGGGGGTTCAGGCACTAAGCAGGTTTGCACATATATTGGCCTGGGAGATCGGAAAAATCTCCACCCTTTACCCAGACAGGCGCCGTTACCGAGATTCGATTCGAACCAGGGACCCTCAGATTGAAAGTCCAACGCTTTAACCACTCGGCTATTGCGCCCGTCGTATGTTGGCATATTCCTTTAATCCGGAGACCCCTGAGAAGAAGGTATTTGTATTTGTATATGTATTTCTTTTTATCACAACAGATTTCTCTGTGTGAAATTCGGGCTGCTCTCCTCAGGGAGAGCGCGTCGCTATACTACAGCGCCACCCATTTTTTTTTGTATTTTTTCCTGCATGCAGTTTTATTTGTTTTTTCCTGTCGAAGTGAATTTTTCTACAGAATTTTGCCAGGAACAACCCTTTTGTTGCCGTGGGTTCTTTTACGTGCGCTAAGTGCATGCTGCACACGGGACCTGAGTTTATTGTCTCATCCGAATGACTAGCGTCCAGACCACCACCACTCAAGGTCTAGTGGAGGGGGAGAAAATATCGGCGGCTGAGCCGTGATTCGAACCAGCGCGCTCAGATTCTCTCTCGCTTCCTAGGCGGACGCGTTACCTCTAGGCCATCACTCCACTTGTGGGTGCGTGCGTGCATGTGATTGTCTGTCTCTCTTTCACTCTTTTTTTCTCTCTGTCTTTCAGCCGTGAAAACGCGCGAGCTAGCAAACACACACACACACACACACACACACACACACACACACACACACACACACACACACAAGAACACACACACAAGAACACACGCACACACACACACACACACACACACACACACACACAGAACACATACACATACATAAGAACACACACACACAAGAACACACACACACACACACACACACACACACACACACACACACACAAGAACACATACACACACACACACACACACACACACACACACACACAAGAACACACACACACACACACACACACACACACACACACACACACACACACACAAGAACACACACACACACACACACACACACACACACACAAGAACACACACACACACACACACACACACACACACACACACACACACACACACACACACACACACACACACACACACGACTGAAGCGACAGACCCTGGCACACGGAGGAACAGCAAAGGAGATCCACGTGGAGGAGGGATCTGGACAGGCCATGCTCTCCTCCAGTCTGCGCTTTTTTCCTCCGCGGCATTTTAGCCTTCGTGCAGCTTCCAAAGGTCTCAGCGCCTCGCTTGCTGTAGTTGATTTCCAATTCTCTCTCTATGTGTTTGTCTGTCTGTCTGTATTGTATTGTATTGTATTGTATTGTATTGTATTGCATTGTATTGTATTGTATTGTATTGTATTGTATTACTCTTACAGATGTTATTCCCACATGAGAAAAATGCTGCAATGTGTCTGTATTGTATTGTATTGTATTGCATTGCATTGTATTGTATTGTATTACTCTTACAATACAATACAATGCAATACAATACAATACGGACACATTGCAGCATTTTTCTCATGTGGGAATAACATCTGTCCCGTCCTTTTGCGCACTATTCTCTGTCTCTGTCTGTCTGTCTGTCTGTCTGTGTCCCTGTCTCTGTCTCTCCGTCTCTGTCTGTCTGTCTGTCTCTGTCTCTGTCTCTGTCTCTGTCCCTGTCTCTCTGTCTCTGTCTGTCTGTCTCTCTCTCTCTCTCTATGTTTTCCCCTGCCCTTTTCTGGAATGCTAGCTGCAGTGAGTTGGCGCTTTAGCTGGTCTGTGAAGCGTTTTCGTGGGACCACTCTGTCACCGGCAAAGTGTGCAGCATGCACTTAGCGCCACGACAACATAGCGGTTGGTTGTCTCTGGCCAAATTCCCTAGAAAAATCGACTTTGATGATAAAACACTAGCAGTTGCAGGAACTACGAATAATAAACGGGTGGAGCTGTACTCCGGGTCAACAGCCCGAATTTCACACAAACACTTTGTGACCAAAGCTGATACAATACAATACAATACAATACAATGTAATACAATGCAATGCAATGCAATGCAGCGCAGTGTAGTGCAGTGCTGTGCTGTGCTGTGCAGTGCAGCGCAGCACAGCACAGTACAATACGGTACAGTACAGGACAAGATAATACAATACAATACAATACAATACAATACAATACAATGCAATGTAGTGCAGTGCAGCGCAGAAAAACACAGCACAGCACAGCACAATACAGTACAGTATAGCACAGTTCAATATGGTACAGAACAGGACAGGATAGTACAATACAATACAATACAATACAGTACAATACAATGCAACGCAATTCAATGCATTACAATTGATACAATATGCAACAAACCACAACATATTGCAACAGCAACAGCAACGCAACACAACACAACACAACAGAGAGACAGAGACAGCAAGAGACAGACAGACAGAGACAGACAGACAGACATAGAAACAGAGACAGTGACAGAGAGAGACAGAGGTAAACAGGGAGAGACAGAGGGAGTGAGACAGACAGACAAACAGACAGAGAACAGTGCGCACAAGGAAGAGATGGATGTTATTCCCACGTGGGAAAAAAATGTTGCAATGCGTCTGCACATTTTTTTATTTTTATTTTTATAATTCAGTTCTTGTTTTTTTTTCGTGTACTCCCCCCCCCCTCCCTAAACCACACCCCCTCTCTCCCCCGCACCTCCTCCCACCCCAAGACTTACTGGAGCCCGAGATATTGATTGGATTCTGAGTTTATGCAACGCACGCGACTGAAGTCTTCGCGACTGGAATCATCTGCTGAACGGAATTGAAGTGGGTGTAAGGCATCTCAGTAAAGAAGAAGAAGAAGAAGAAGAAGAAGAAGAAGAGGAAGAAGAAAAACAGCAACAACATTAACAACAACACCAACGATGACAACGACAACAAAGGAATGATCTCTAATGTAACTGCTCATTTATCTTGAATTATCGTTCATGTTCTGGATGTTCAATTGTTCACTGAAAATAGACATGCTCATATAAACTTTCTTTTCAAAGACCCCGAAACAATCAGTTCTGAATGAATCAATTTGAACTTATTCAGGGGGGAACAATGTTGAACAGCTTACCTTTTTCCTCAAAAAAACAAACAAACAAAAAAAAACCCCAAACAAACCAACAAAAACAACCCAACAACATTAGAAAAGCATTTGATTGAAAAGAAATATGATCCCTTTGATCTTTTAAATTGATTATTCGTGTATCTCTGACACGTCTGTTTATCTGTCTGTCTATCCGTCCGTCCATCTGCAACCCTCTCTCTGATTGTCTGTCTCTCTCCTCCACCCCCCATCCACCACCCGCCCCGCATCTCTCCACTTGTACCCGTCTGCTTATTGTTTGGTCTGTCTCTGTCTCTGTCTCTCTCTGTCTCTCTCTGTGTGTCTCATTCTGACATGCAAAGATGCGTACATACATAAATGATTGATTTCATTTCTCTCTCTCTCTCTCTCTCTCTCTCTCTCTCTCTCTGTACACAAGAGTTACGGCTTTGTAAGGTTTGTAACATGTCTATGATTGGGGATGAGTTTCATTTTGTAATGGAATGTCCCACGAAATAGATATATTCAAAAAACAAAAAAACAAAATGTTTGTCTCCAAAATCGGTTTTTAATTTTTTTGTAATATGCTCAAAGGAGGAAAAAAAACCAAAAAAAAAGAAAGAAAAAGAAAGAAAAAAAAAAAGAAAGAAAGAAAAAAAAAGAAAAAAAAAAGAAAGAAAGAAAGAAAAAAAAGAAGAGGAAGTCATTTTAGCTGTACGTAAGATGATTAGATTTGCAAATGTTGCCTAGCTACACTTTTGGAGCTAAAAGACATTTGTGTTTTCTCAACTTTTATGTGACATTGTTGTGTATTTGGAAATGTTTGTTCTGGGCATGAAAACATTATTTTGCAGTAATCCTCCACACTCCAATAGGAGTGAAAGGATAATCAAAAACTTGAAACTTGAAACTTTGTCTGTGTCTGTGTATGTGTGAGTGACGGTGTTTGTATATTTCTTTTATAGGGTGATGTGGTGGATACGGAGATGATAAATTTAATATGCTGTGGTGCTCTGAGTTCAATGGTGTAGTTATCAGCATCACATCTCTCTCTGTCTCTCTGTCTCTCTCTGTCTCTCTCTGTCTCTCTCTGTCTCTGTCTCTGTCTCTGTCTCTCTCTCTCTCTCTCTCTCTCTCTCTCTCTCTCTCTCTCTCTCTCTCTCTCATCAGGAATGATTACGCTATGCTGTACGATATTTGTGTCAAAATAATGTACAAATGTTTCTTTGCTATTTATGCGTTTGGTTTCGAACTTGTTACGTATTGCTTGCAAGTTTTGGTTTTTATATTATGCCTCTCCCCTCTCCCCGTTTAAAAACAACAACAACAAACAACAAAAGCAACAACAACAAAAAAAATCCCCAGCTTTTCTCGTTCATTTTTTTTCTGAGGAGGGGATGCAAACCCCCCCCCCCCCCCCAAAAAAAAAAAAAAAAAAAAAACCCCCCAAAAACAACAACAACAACAACAACAACAACAACACACACACACACACACACACACACACACACACACACACACACACACACACACACACACACACACACACACACACACACACACACACACACACACACTAAAGCAGTAGGAGCGTATTCTTTTTCAATCAATAAGGATCGGTTTGACTTGAATTCACACACACACACACACACACACACACACACACACACACACACACACACACACACACACACACACACACACACACACACACAAGCAAGCAAGCACGCACAGAGAGCAGACAGATAGAGACAGAGAGCAACAGCATACAGATACAGACAGGCAGACAGACAGACAGACAGACAAAGACAGATATAAAAAAAAACCTGACGCGAGAAATAGACGTCTACGTAACAGAAATACTATCAAATGTTGGCTTGATCCTTTTTCTTTTCTTTTTTCTTTCTTCTTCCTTTTCTTCTTAAGTGTCTTTCCGTTCCTTTATCATTTTTTTTTCTTTTCTTTTTTTTTTCTTTGCCCCTAGGCTCTCTTAGTAGGTTGGCTTCCACTGATTTTGCTAGTTTACGCAAACTCTACAGGGGTTAGATTTGAGATCTGCTGGCCAGATTTCGTGTGGCTGTCAAAGACGACATTTTAAAAAAAAAGAAAAAAAAAAGAAATGTAGAACAAAATGGTATACAAAAAAGAACGGTAAGATTAGGTAACAAAAGAAGGAAGGAAGGAAGGAAGAAAGGAAGACAGGAAGGAAGGAAGGAAGGGAGGAAGAGGAGAGAGAGAGAGTATTGACAGCGATGAAGTTTTCAATATAACCTTCGATACAAGGGACAAAAACTTGTTTAACTCTGTCCATACGAACAGCGAAAGAGACGACGTTAACAGCGTTTCACCCCAATTACCATCATCAAAATATTGCAAGCGGAAGGCTCTTATACTGAAGAGGTGAATGTTGACAAAGAATACCACAATTCTGACGGCGGAAGCTAAAGGCTGGGTCATTCAGGCACCCACTGGACATCCGAGGGGTCTGTGTAGAGGAGAAGAGAGGACTGGCCGTACTGAGGGAGTTAAAAATATTAAGACAAAGAAGCGAAAGAAAGAAAGAAAGAAAGAAAGAAAGAAACGAAGGAAAGAAAGCAAGATTTGTGACGTTACATCTGATACCCTCCTGTTAGTTGCTTGTTTGGTTGCTAGTCTGTCGGTATCTCATGCTCAGTCGCGATTCCTTGCTTGCTGTCGATGCTTGCATAATGTTCCCTGACCCCCGCCACCTCCACACGCCTCGTACCCCGTTCCACTTCCCTCCCCCACCCCCCGTTCCCCCCGCACCCCTTACCCCCCACGCACACACGCACGCACTCACGGACCTTCTAATGAATAAATCATACGTAAAACCATTTCAATAACAACAACAACAACAGCAACAACAACGTCCTGCAAGCTAAGCTTAACAAGAAAGCCAGGTATACATGATATAAATCTTTCAGTAAAAAAAAAAAAGAAAAAAAGAAAAAAGTGTGCAGCTTCATGTTGAGTTAACCCAGGGTACTCGTTCACGACGCATGGGGATTATAAACACACACACACACACACACACACACACACAACACACACACAACACACACACACACACACACACACACACACACACACACACAACACACACACACACACACACACACAACACACACACACACACACACACACACACACACACACACACACACACACACACACACATACATGATATATAAGATCATGACTGCCCTCCGATGTATAGCACGTACGATGCAAAAAAAAAAAAAAAACTCTTTTAGGATAAACAACGAACCCCGTATTATTAAAGCACCCTCCTCCTTTCCATTTACAAACTCATCAGTATTCATGGCTGTTCAAAGGCTCGTTTACCATAGGAAACATGCCCTGCTGTAATCTCCGTGCCCTCCGCCCCCCCAACCCCCTCGCCCCCCCCCCCCCCCCCCCGCCCCCCACACACACACATCCGCCCCCACCCGCCCGTCCCCTCATTCTCAGTGCAGCCGCTCATGCCCTCTCTTGTCTTGCTCTTGCCCTCCCTACTCTCCTCCTCCCCCC
>NC_134877.1:17639270-17649270 GCF_041734735.1 Babylonia areolata | reverse complement strand
CCTCCCTCCCTCCCTCTCTCTCTCTCTCTCTCTCTCTCTCTCTCTCTCTCTCAAATTCACTTCCTATGTTCCATCTGTCTCCGTCTAGCCACTCCATCCCTCTTTCTCCCTGTCAAGCTTGCTCCACTACCCTCGTGAAATGAAAATTCGTTTCGATTCGCTTCGTTTCGTTTCGTTTCGTTTCTCTCACTCCACCATATACGTCTCATTCTCCTCCAGCTGTGTAGTGTTGTCATTGTCAAATTCCTGTTTGTGTAACCGTGACTAATAATATGCATTCTGTACTGATGCAATGATTTCCCCCGGGCTGGGGAAAAAATACTTTGACTTTGAATCAGATTTATTCAAATCATCTCCCCATTCTCTCTCTCTCTCTCTCGCTCTCTTTAATCAGTTCAGTTCTCTGTCTCTATCTCTCCCAGTTTATTCAGTTCTCTCTCTCTCTCTCTCTCTCTCTCTCTCTCTCTCTCTCTGTCTCTCTCTCTTTGTCTGCCTGCCTGTCTGTCTGTCTCTCTGCCTCTCTCTCAGGGAAAGAGAATTGTTCTTGATGCTGTTTACTGATGATGTTGTTCTCTTCTCCAAGTCTCTAGGCAAAATGGTAATGTATTTGCTGTGTATTGTCCATGTGTTCTGTGTGGCTTATTCAGGATTAAAGAGGCTACGCCAGTCTTGAATAAAAGCTAATTTGTGTTTGCACATTTCTTCTGTCTTTGCTGCTGTGTGCACATGTCGGTCTATACTGTCCATGTGTTCTGTGTGGCTTGTTCAGGATTAAAGAGGCTCTGCCAGTCTTGAATAAAAGCTAATTTGTGTTTGCACATTTCTTCTGTCTTTGCTGCTGTGTGCACATGTCAAATGATCGGTATAAGGACAGGCCCGGCGCTTCCTTTTTTGAGGAAGTGTCTGGGTTTGTTCCAATGTACCTTTTATTTACCAGTGTGCTAGCTGAATCGGTAGCGTAAGCAGCACTGACTTGAAGTTGTGTACCCTGTGAATGGAGAGAGTTACCACTCTTTACTGTTTGGTAATGCACTTAGTTAAACGCTGTCCTTAATTAATGGAAACGCTAGGAGTCTGATGATGACTCGTGAACATTGAAGCCACCTGGAGTCTGAAGTCTGGAGTCTTCCTTTCCAGTCTGAAGAAGGGTTGGTGCACCCTCTTAAGCCACTCCCCAGCTAACTAGTTACTTGCTGGGCCCCCCACCAGCGCCCCCCTCCCCTCCTACCACGCAGCCCCCTCCTCCCCCGCATCCCCCAACCACCCTTCAACGTCTATGTGGTAACTTTTGCTACTTTGAAAGTCTGATGGATTAATCAGAGAGACAAAGAGAGAGGTTGATGTCGATCTGATTACAACTGGTCTTCTTCTTCATTCGATTGGTTGCTGATCTATGTCTCTTTCTCTGTCTGTCTCTGTCTGTCTGTCTGTCTGTCTCTCAGTATTTCTCTCTCTCATAGTCTCTCTTTCAACCTATCTTCCTCTCTCTCTCTCTCTTTCTCTCTCTCTCTCTCTCACTTTCCTCCCTTTCTTCTTTCTTTCTTGCGTTCTTTCTTTCGTTTCTTTTGTGGTTGTTTTTTTCTGTTTTGTTTTTCTTTCTTTCTTCCTGCTCTTTTCCTTCTTTTTAACTGTTTTTCCTTCCTGTCTTTCTCTGTTTCTGTCTGTCTTCCTGTCTTTGTCTTTCTGTATTTTTTTTTTTATCTCGTTTGTTCTTCCTTTCTCTATTTCTTTCACACTTGATGTCTTTGTTCCTTTCTTTCTTTATTTCCGTCGGTCTTATTTTCTCTCTGGTTTTCTTTTCATATCTTTATGACAGGCTCAATAGCCAAGTGGCTGAAGCGTTGGACTTTCAATCTGAGGGTCCCGGTGTAACAGGCCAGATCTTACCCTGGCCAGATCTTACCCCGGTAAGAACTGGCCTAGGCCAGAATTTACCCTCGTAAGAACTGGCCTAGGCCAGAGTTTACCCTCGTAAGAACTGGCCTAGGCCAGAGTTTATCCCCGTAAGAACTGGCCTGGGCTACATCTTACCCGGGGTAAAGTTTGGCCTAGGCCAGTTTATATCCCCTGGGCCATTTCTTACCCCCTCTCTTTTTCTCTGAAATACATTGATATTTGAAGAGTGTCAAGATTAACAACATTAGAATGAAGGGTATGTGAACTGCGAGGAATATACTTCACAAACAATAGTTATTACCAATGGGCTTTTATTGTCTTATTTGCAATTAAAATGTTCGATATGGAACACCTGTTTTAATTGATATTATCTTTGAACATGAAGTTCGTTCCTAGAGACGTTCAGTCGTTCTGCTGTACAGTGACTGCTTTTGATGAATTATGCTTAGTAATCTTGAGTTGGAAATAGAAAGAGGGAGACGTAGTGGCACACCACGAGAGTTTGCAAGGTTTGTAATATGGCTGTGATTGGGGATGAGTTCTATCTTATAATGGAATGCACAAAGTATGATGACTTCCGAGACTAGCGTGTGCATGAAAAAATATTTGTCTCCGACGTCGGTTTTTATTTTTGTTTTTTATTTGCTTGTTTTGTTTTGTTTTTGTTCATAGGAAGCAGATGGAATTTGTTAGCTATAAGTACGTTTATCAAATTTGCACATTCAAATGCTTATTGTTATTTGAAACATATTTGCGTTTTCTTATTAAGTTATATTGTTGAGTATTTGAATGTCTTCTTTTGGGTGTAAAAGTATCATTTGATAGCAGTCCTCCATAAGCAACTGGAGTGAAAGGATGAATAAAACTTTAAACGATATTTTCTTAAGATAATGAACAGGGAAGAAAGAAGAAACTGAGAAGAGAAACAAGAAAGAAAAAGAAGGCATTGAAGAAAGGTATCTCCACTAAAAAAAATCAAAGAGCAAGAAGAGAGACAAAGAACACACACACACACACACACACACACACACACACACACACACACACACACACACACACACACACACACACACACACACTCCCTTTATTGTTGTGTCTATAAACCTTTCATTCACGGTTTTCATGACATATGATTCTGATTCTGATTTTGATTCTGATTCACACACACACACACACACACACAAACACACACACACACACACACACACACACACACACACACACACACACACACACACACACACACACACACACACACACACACACACACACACACACACACACTCACTCACTCACACACACATACATACGCGCGCGCTCCATGAAATGATGGTTTAGCGGTTTATTTCGCAGGTAATTTGGGGGGTCAGCTTTATGTTTCCCTAGGTCTATGTTCCCCAGAATTTTCCTTCAGCCAACTACAAGTTCTTACATGACTATATTCCCCCCAGGTCTATGTTCCCACGGGTCTATGTTCCCCTAAATTTACGTTTTCTGGGTCTTTGTTCCCCCAGGTCTTTGTTCTCTCAGTCTATATTCCCCTAGGTCGATAATCCCCCCCAAAAAAAAACACAACAACAACAACATCCCAAAACAAAACAAAACAACGTTTTTGGTATGGCTATATTCACCCACGTCTATATTACTCCAGGTCAATGTTCCCCCAGGTCTGTATACCCCCCAAGTCTATATTGCCCTAAACATATGTTTGTTTAACCATACGTACACTATTGGGTGCTTGTCAGCAGTGGTCAGCAATAGTCAATGGTCAGCAGTCAGTAGTGGTCAGCGGTGCTCAGTGGTGGTCGGTGGTCCATAGTGGTCGGTGGTGGTCACCAGTCAGTGGTGGACAGTGGTGGTCTGTTGTGGTCAGTCATGCTCACTGGTAGTCAGTAGTATGTAATGGTCAATGGTCGTCAACAGTGGTCAGTAATCTGCAGTGGTCAATGGTGGTCAGTAGTAGTTAGTAGTTGTCCGCGGTTAATGGTGGTCAGTGGTGGTCAGTAGTGGTCCATATATAGTGGTCAGTGGTGGTCAATAGTGCTCTGTGATTGTGGTCAGCGGTGGTCAGCAGTAGTCAGTGGTAGTCAGCGGTCAGCAGCGGACAGTAATATGCAACGGTGTTATTAGTGGACAGTAATGTCAGTGATTAGCAGAAGTCAGTGGTCAATGGTGGTCAGCAGTGGTCAGTGCTGGGCAGCGGTGGTCAGTTGTCAGAAGTGGTCAGAACTGGTTAGTGGTCAGCAGCGGTCAGCAGTGGTCAGTAGTGGTCAGAGGCCAATAGTCATAAGTGGTCAGTATATAGTGGTCAGTGGTTGGTTCTGGTCGGTCAGTGGTTAGCGGTTGTAAGTGATCAGCAGTGCAAGTATCAGTGGTGGTCAATGGTGGTCAGCTGTCAGTAGTGGTCAGTGTTGCTCACCAGTGGTCAGTGGTGGTCAGCAATACTCAGTGGTCATCAGTGGTCAGTGGATGTCACCGGTGGTCAGTGGTCAATAATGTTTAGTGGTCAGTATATGGTGGCCAGCAGTGGTCAGTAGTGGACAATGGTTAGCGGTGATCAGCAGTAGTCAGTGGTGGGCAACAGTGGATAGCGGTCAGCAGTAGTCAGTAGTAGTCAGTGGACTGTAGTGGCCAGTAGTGGTAAGCGGTGGTCACTGGGTAGTGGTTGTCAGTGACCAGCAGTAGTCAGTTTGCAGTTAATAAAATCATAAACAAAAATCCAGGACGTCTTGATAATGCACAAATGTGACAAAACAACGCAATCTGAAGAATTTGACGCAGCGGTCAGCAGTGGCAAGTACTGGTCAATAATGGCCAACAGTATAGTGAAATCCTGCTAAAACGTTGCAATATTGCATACAATGTGATGCAAGCTGAACTCTGATAGTGGTCAGTAGTGGTCATGCGGTGGTCAAACATCTTCAAAGATACAATGTACAAATGCGACAACATAATGCAGTCTGAGCACTCTTGAACTGTGGTCAACCATGGTCAGCTGTGGGGGAACATAGAGCTGGGGGAACTTAGACCTAGGGGAATATAGACCTGGGAGAACTTAGACCTGGGGAAACATAGACATGCTCCCCTGCACTGCATGCCAGCTAGGTCACTTTAACCTCTCTGATGGTGTCTGAAAGTGAGCATGATGTGAGCGGGCGTGGCATGACACGTGACGGACATTACAAGTACGTCTGTGGGTGAGTGGGGATGGTAGTGTGTGTGTGTGTGTGTGTGTGTGTGTGTGTGTGTGTGTGTGTGTGTGTGTGTGTGTGTGTGAACATAGACGCTATCGTCAAAAACAGGATTGCTTAAGTCAGCGCCGCCTTTGGGAGACTCCGTGAGAACATCTAGGAGCGGAGAAAACTCAGCTCTACCACTAAGCTGAAGGTCTACTGTGCAGTGGTCCTTACCACCCTCCTTTACGCCAGCGAGACCTGGACTGTCTACAGCAGACACGCCAAACAGCTCAACCTGAGCTGTATCTGCAGATTCCTTCACATCAGGTGGCGGGACAAAGTTCCCGACACGGAAGTCCTGGAACGAGCTGGCCTCTGCAGCGTCTAAACCCTTCTGCAGAATGTCCAAGCCAAGTGGGCTGGACATGTGGTGAGAATGTCAGACAGCCGACTGTCTAATCAGCTACTGTGTTAAGGCAAGCACTCAGTTGGAGGACAGAAGAAACGCTACCAAGACTGCCTCAAAGCGTCCCTCAAAGTCCTGGGCATCGACATCGACACTTGGGAGACACTTGCTATGGACCGTCCAGCTTGGCAAAGCATAATCACCACAAAAGCCCGTGCAGCTGAAGCCAGGGGCATCACCGAGATGCAACGGAAGCGTGCTGTGCGCAAGGCCCGAGCAGCACAACAGCACTGCCACAACAGCACCCACTTACTTGTGTCTCAAATGTCCGGACTGGCCTCACCAGTCACCTCTGGACCCACAGCCACACACACACACACACACACACACACACACACACACACATCTTCCATCTGACTCTTGAAGCCATGGTCATCTTCGAATCCGAAGGACGAACATCATCACATCACGTTTTTGACGAACATCATCACATCACTTTTTTGCATTAATTGCAAAGTGGCTTGAGCGTTGGAAGGAGTTTTATACATTCCCTTTATCATTATCATTATTATTCTTATTATTCTTATTATTATTATTGTTGTTGTTGTTGTTGTTGTTGTTGATGATGATGATGATGATGATGATGGTGATGTTGTTGATAGTATTAGTATTGTTATCATAATCATAATCATCACCATCATCATTATCATCATGTGTTTTATGTGTAAATGTGATACACACTGGTTGGATGAGCGAAGTGTACACAGGGGGTATATTCCAGCCAGGGGGGGATAAAAAAATGGCCTAGGCTGGTTCTTACCCGGGGTAAGAAATAGCCTCTGCTACTTCTTACCCGGGGTAAGAACCAGCCAGGGATAAGATCTGGCCTGTTACACCGGGTTCGAATCTTGGTAACGGCGCCCGGTGGATAAAAGATGGAGATTTTTCCGATCTCCCGGGTCAACATATCTGCAGACCTGCTTGTGCCTGAACCCCCTTCGTGTGTATTTCCCAAGCAGAAGATCAAATGCGCACGTTAAAGGTCCTGTAATCCATGTCAGAGTTCGGTGGGTTATGAAAACAAGAACATACCCAGCATGCACACTTCCGAAAACGGAGTATGGCTGCCTACATGGCGGGGTAAAAAAACGGTCATACACGTAAAAGCCCACTCGTGTACATAGCAGTTGACGTGAAAGTTGCAGCCCACGAACGAAGAAGAATAAGAAGATATCTTTATGAAACTACAGACTCAGAACAAGGTGGAGGATAGTGTCTTTGATAGTTATTTCGGGTTGCAGAAAATCTGGTTACTGGTGATGACGTTGACACTGACGTTGATGTTGCATGAATGCTTCCCTTATCAGTTCCACCTAACCCCCTAACCCATCTTCCCAACTTCCCCACCCCACACCCCCCACCCCCCTCCCTCTCCCTGCAATTCATTAACGGTAGGCCTCTCTCTGTTCCTGAATGTCAGTTTCAGTTTTATGGAGGTGTCAAAGCGTGCGGTCTGATCCATTTACGCAATACCACATTTGCTTGAAGAAAGGGTGGGAAAATAAAATAAAATAAAATGAAAAAGATGCAGATACATGACCGAAGCATCTTCGCGCTAGCAGGGGCTTTGGGAGCCTGCCCATGCCTGTTCCTTCCTCACAGACGTCAGGACCATCATTCTGCCTCGATGCCTGGCGAGAGAGGGGGTGGGGGACAGAGTGGGAGTGACGGAGGGCCTCCGGAGAGGGGTGTGGGGCGGGGTATGAGGAGAGGGGGGGGGGAAGTGGGAGAACGTGCAATCTGCTTTTTGTCTAGAAGCTGTTATCGCCCACCACCCACCCACCCACACCGAAATGGATCTCCAAGTCTTTCAGTGACGGAGTGAGTGTCTGACTTTTTGCAGTGCAAGAGGTCTGGTCTGGCAGTAACATTTCCGCACTTTACACTCTATCATCATCGAGCACAGCCCTAGCCAAGCCCCCAGCCCCCAGCCCCCCAATCCCTCCTGATGTCTCTGTCAGTAACGTCGTACAGGAAGGAGCCCCAGCTACTTGAGTGCTGAAACTTGGTGAAACGAGATCAGTCTGGATTCGCAGTTACTACATGTGATGTACTTATCATCAATGCCATTGATAATGGCGACGATGGTGTTTACTGATTCTGTTAAAGTAATGCCATCTGCAGTACAAGAGACCAAAATGTGATGATTTTGTGACTTGCCTCTTTAATCTCCAAGTTCATTCTTTATCTCACTGAGATTGAAGTCTTTTGCTGATGAGCTAATTTTCTGAAGCAGTCAAGGAGTACACACACACACACACACACACACACACACACACACACACACACACACACACATCTAAGGCTAATAAAGTTGGCAGTAAACACCACCAGGGGCCGTATTCAAGACAAAATTAATTTTGCCTCAAGGCAACTTACCTTTGAAATGATAGGAACCCGCGGATACACTGTAACTTGAAGTTTAGATTATCTTCACACTGAGGCAGCTAACCTATCGACTATTAAAAAAAAACAAGAGAGGCAAGGCCTTCAAGAGTCACTTAAGATACACTTTAAAAAAAATCCAAGCTTTTTATGAGTTGAGTATAATTTCAAAATGTAATGTTTAAGATGAGATAGATCAGTTTAAAGCGAATTAAGTCCCCTAGCATTAATTACAGAGTAATTTCCCTTCTTTACTATCTGCACCAAAACGTTTGCAAAATAAATAAAACTTCCATGCTTAGCAAAAGAAGTTCCTGTTTGAACAAAAAAATGATAATAATGACTGCTCTTGTTGTTGGGTCAGAATATCAGATCAAAGTGCCAAGTTTAGAGAATACAAAAAATATAAATATAACAGTAAATGCAATTTGCATATAATTAGGCTTCATTTTTTATTTATTTTTTTTTTGTGTGTGTGCCCATCCCAGAGGTGCAAGATTGTTTTAAACAAGATGACTAGAACGAGCTGAATTTTTCCTATTTTTATGCCTAATTTGGTGTCAACTGACAAAGTATTTGCAGAGAAAATGGCAATGTTAAAGTTTACCATGGACACACACACACACACACACACGGTGTTGTTGTTGTTGTTTACCTCAACAAAAACAACGCATTAGAGAGGATCCACCATGCTTACCTCTACTTCGTGGTTGGTGTAGCGAGAGCAAACTTGCCTTTGGGTTTGAAGACCCACGGGTAGACTCGAGTGTTGCTGAATACCGAATACATGCTTACCCTCGGGCAGTTTGCCTTGCCTCATATCGGTCACCTTTATCCGCAGGCACGATGGTCTCTTGAAGACGGTCCCAAACAGTCTAGCCTCAGTCAGCCGAACAGGAATTATCAAAGCAGATTTCGCGTGCAATGCAGTGTTTTCGTTCTTTTCGAGAAGTTCGTGATGGTTGCGTTTTTTTTTTTTTTTTGTTTTTGCGTTCTCCACTGAAGCATTGATAATATATATATATATATATATATATATATATATATATGTATATATATATATATATATATATATATATATATATATATATATATAAGAAAAGTTACAGAGCTCCTGGTTTCAAAACTGATGTTTGTTTCGAAGGACCTGTTACTTGCCAATATTTAAGTGGGATGGGAATTATGAAACTTTTCTTTTCAGAATGTTTGTTTTGAAACTTCGACCGACGGGCACAACAGCCGAATGGTTAAAGCGTTGGACGTTCAATCTGAGGGTCCCGGGTTCGAATCACGGTGATGGTGCCTGGTGGGTAAAGGGTGGAGATTTTTACTCCCAGGTAAGCATATGTACAGACCCGCCAATGCCTGAACCACCTTCGTGTGTATACGCAAGCAGAAGATCAAATACGCACGTTAAAGATCCTGTAATCCATGTCAGCGTTTGGTGGGTTATGGAAACAAGAACATACCCAGCATTCCCACCCCCGAAAGCGGAGTATGGCTGCCTACATGGCGGGTTAAAAACGGTCATACACGTAAAGGCCCACTCGCGTATATACGAGTGAACGCGGGAATTGCAGTCCACGAACGCAAAAAAAAAGAAGAAAAAGAAGTTTTGAAACTTGACATCAGGTTTAAAGTTTCCTGTAATTTCTGAGAAGTACATATGTATGTATATATGTATATATGTGTGTATGTGTCTATCTATCTTATCTTATTCTAAAGCAAATGTAGCGTAGCATATTATGGATCAATCTGCACGCTTTGACACTTCTTCTTTTACTCCTCCTCCTCTTCCTTCTTCTCCTCCTCCTCCTCCTCCTCCTCCTTCTTCTTCTTCTTCTTCTTCTTCTTCTTCTTCTTCTCATCCCCCTTCTCCTCCTCCTCTTCTTCTTCCTCCTCCCCCTTCTGCTCCTCCTCCTCCTCCTCTTCTTCTTCTTCTTCTCCTCCTCCTCCTCCTCCTCCTCCTCCTCCTTCTTCTTCTTCTTCTTCTTCCTGTCTTTCATTGTCACTGTGGTTGTAGGTGGTCGTGGTGTGCTCTCACATCTACGACTGCTTCTATCGGGATTGTGTACGT
>NC_134877.1:17628351-17630851 GCF_041734735.1 Babylonia areolata | reverse complement strand
ACACCCACACCACACCCACACCACACCACCAACAAGCCATCACAGCGCCCAGACAGCGACCACCACTGACGCCAGATGACCTCCCCTTCATTAGCGGTCTCCAGTCCTTCCTTGCGATCACCCTTGGGAGAGAGGGCTGGGGGTAGTGGTGGGGGGTGTGGATGTGGGTGTTGTGGTGGACTTGGGGGGCCGTGGGAAGAGTGGGTTGGTTCAGGGATGGGATGTGGGTGGGAGGGCTTTAGCTGTCATTGCGATGCCTAATGTCCAGACATTTGAGAACGCTTCGTCTCTTTTGCTTGACCGCTAGCGGCTGCTTCATTAAACGTTTGGTCAGCGGAGTGTGTGTGTGTGTGTGTGTGTGTGTGTGTGTGTGTGTGTGTGTGGTGGTGATGATGGCGGCGATGATTTTCTCTGTTTCTCAGCCTCTCTGGTTGGATGGCTTTCTGTCTGTGTTTCTCTGTCTCTCTGTGTCTCTCTGTCTCTGTATATCTCTGACCGTCTATCTCTCCGTCTCTCTCTCTCTCTCTCTAGCTCTCTCACTCTCTGGTTTTCACCGTTTGTATCTGACGACGACACCCTGAGTCAAGTTCTCTGAGAAATGTACTTAGTCTGCATTTATCATGAAAAAGCCATTAAAACCATTCAATATCAGTGTCATTGTCTCTGTCTCTGTCTGTCTGTCTGTCTATCTGTCTGCATCTCTCATTGTATCTCTGTCTGTCTGTCTTGTCTCTGTTTGTTTGTCTGACTCTCTTTCTCTCTCTCTCTCTCTCCCTCCCTCTCTCTTTCTCAGTCTCTCTCGTATGTTCGCGAATGCTGCATCTCTCTCTCTCTCTCTCTCTCTCTCTCTCTCTCTCTGTGTCTATCTGTCTGTCTGTCTCTCTCCCTCTCTCTCTCTCTCTGCGTGATCTGTTTTGTCTCCGTGTGTCTTTTACTGTCAGGTTATATGTGTCTGTCTGTCGGTTTGTCAGTCTGTCCCTGTGTCTCTATCTGTCTCTCACTTTGTACATCCGTCGCGTGGATATCCGTGTGTGTGTGTGTGTGTGTGTGTGTGTGTGTGTGTGTGTGTGTGTGTGTGTGCGTGCGTGCGTGTGTGTGTGCCTGTGTTTGTGCCTGGGTGTTCTGTTTGTGTTTAGGTGTGTATTTGTAGCCTGTATGTCGATGTCTAAGCGTGTGCGAGCGTGAGTGCGAGTTTGCGTACACACGCGCGCGCGAGCCTGTGTGTTTGTGTAGTAATCAGCTTGACCAGAACCCACGTTGGTCAAGAGGTCAATATAACAAGGGGGGTCGGGGGAGGGGGAGGGTCCGGTGTTCAATTAGATCAATGGTCCCTCGACCCACTTAGTGGACTGAAGTCCTCCACTTTCGTTTACATCCCACCTACCCTCCCTCGCACAACTTGTGCTGAGTCTGGCGGTTTTTTGTTTGTTTGTTTGTTTGTTGTTTCGTTTTTCTTTGTTTCTTTAAAGAAAACAACTATTTAACCCTCTGTTGTAGGTGTTGTTTTTTTTTTTCTTGTTGTTTTTTTATATTTTGTAAATATTGTTTTAACCCATTAACTCACTCAGTACGGCCAGTCCTCTCTTCTCCTCTACACAGACCCCTCGGATGTCCAGTGGGTGTCTGAATGACCCAACCTTTAGCTTTCGTCGTTAGATTTGTGGTATTCTTTGTCAACATTCACGTCTTCAGTATAAGAGCCTTCTGCTTGCAATATTTTGATGATGGTAATTGGGGTGAAACGCTGTTAACGTTGTCTCTTTCGCCGTTCGTATGGAGAGAGTTAAACCCTGGGCGAGTTTACAGCCTAGACAGGCTTCTATGCCATATTGATGCGGGAAATAAAACGACATAAAATATACTGGATTTCATCCAAAATACATGTGGACACATGTGGAAATACCGAAGAAGAAGAAGAAGAAGAAGAAAAAGAAGAAGAAGGAGGAGGAGGAGGAGGAGAATGGTAACGTGTCCGGTTGCACACACACACACACACACACACACACACACACACACACACACACACACACACACACACACACACAGAGAACAGAGACACGCATGTTAAGTCGCAAACAGTTTCTGCACACACACACACACACACACACACACACACACACACACACACACACACACACACACACACACACACACACACACACACACACACAAACACACAACACAACACACACACACACACACACACAGAGCACACAACACACACACACACACACACACACACACACACACAACACACACACACACACACACACACACACACACACACACACACAACACAACACACACACTCCCCTGACGCAGTGCGCCGGTCTGTGATGAGGGGAAATCACCCAAATCAAATTGGGCCAACGCCACGCGGGCAGAACTGCAGAGTGAGGAGGAGCCACAAGTGATGTCAAGATAAATCCTGACGAGAACCAGAACACGACAGGACAGGACAGGGCAGGACAGGACAGGACCGCCACTTCACGTAACAACT
>NC_134877.1:17605851-17623351 GCF_041734735.1 Babylonia areolata | reverse complement strand
TTGACACGAGATCATCAGGGCTTGCCAAGACATTCCTGCAGGGCACAGTGCAAGGGGGGAGAAGGAGAGGCAGACAGAGGAAGAGATGGGAGGACAACATCCCAGAATGGACGGGCTTGAGGTTGAGCGATACAGTCAGGAGGTCAGAAAACCGAGAGGATTGGAGGATGCTGATTGCTAGATCACCTGTGGCGCCCCAACGGTCCACAAGACTACGGGATAGGTGAAGGTGAAGGTGAACCCCCCTTGAGCAAAGGATCAAATACACACGTTAAAGATCCTGTAATCTATATCAATTTTCGGTGGGTTATTGATAGAGATACGAAAATACTCAGCATGCATCACGCACGACATAGTTCTCGTCAAGTCAATGTTGGTCTTGTACAAATAAGACAGAAGAAGAAGAAAGGACGGGGGCGGGAATCGAACCGTGGCACCCACGGACTCTGTATTAGCAGATGTTCGTGTTGATCATTCTGCCACCTTCCTCCTCCTCCTCCTCCTCCTCCTCCTCCTCCACACACACACACACATACACACACACACACACACACACACACACACACACAACACACACACACACACACACACACACACACACAAACACACACACACAAACACACACACACACACACACACACACACACACACACACAAACACACACACACACACACACACACACACACACACACACACACACACACACACACACACACACACACACACACACACACACAAGAGCGCGTACAAAGTTCTGTTTCCAGACACAAGGGTCAGCGCGCACATTGGTGTTCCGATAATCTGATCTGCAGACGCCGATAGCCGAAGATCTGATGAGAGCAAATTGTGAATCAGATCCATTCTGAAGGAAGAGCTTCTGGCTTGGATGGAAACGTGGCTGGAGTGGGAATAACAAGAGGAACTGTCCACAAACTGATGTTAACGAATACGAACACAAGGCAAAACAGTTCTCTCTCTCTCTCTCTCTCTCTCTCTCTCTCTCTCTCTCTCTCTCTCATATTCAGTCAAATGATAGATTCTCTCTCTGCAGGTCTCATACTTCTACACATTTAGTAAAAAAAAAAAAAATGTTTTGTTTAACATGGAAAGATAACTGTTTTATTTAACATGGAAAGACAGATATCTTCGAGTTTCAATTACAAGATTTAGATTTGGCATTTCTGAAATTTATATGCACAGATACCGTTATAAGATTGTTGATCACACAGAAAAAGTTGTGTCCTTTGTGCAAGCAGTCAAATGAAGATGAAGTGCATTTTGTTTTGATGTGTCCTGTGTTACATGGATTTCGCGTAAGATTTATTCCAAAGAAATATTATGAACGTCCATGTTTGTTTAAATTATGTTTATTGATGGCATCATCTGATAATGGTGTCATACGTAATCTCGCATTGTATTTACACAGAGCTTTTAAGTTAAGAGAAACGGTATTATCATAATTCCTTTAACTAATTATTGTGAAAATGGTGAATGTTTACTGATGGTTATGGTGACATCTGCATATTGTATTATCGCCCTTCATTCATATGGGGCTTTGGCCTTAAGTGAATAAATCATCTCTCTCTCTCTCTCTCTCTCTCTCTCTCTCTCTCCATACTTCCTTTCTCTGTCTCTCTCTCCTTCTCTTTCTCTCCCCCCCCCCCCTTTTTTTGTTTTTGTTTTTGTTTTGTCGCTCTTCTTTCAATTTAAATGGGAATCGGTTTGTTTGTCCGCTTTAACTTTAACTGTCTTACTTTCGTAAATATCAAATCTAAAATGTATTCTTCATTTCTGCTTTGCATTCATCCGGGTTCACCTCTTGTTTGCTTTGTTGCATTTTTTTTTTTATGTCTCTCTGCTATTGTTTTAGAAAATTATCTGCGTGCTTCAAGTTTATTTTGTTGATATGTCTAAAATGTCGGTCCGTTTCGTTGGCTCCGCGGTTTATGATTGTAAACGGTGTTTTGTAACTCGGGCAGGGCTCGGTCGAGCAGAATGCAGAATACCGATTAACCCCCCCCTCCCCCCATTCTCGCCCCACCCTACACACACCCTCTTTAGACATCCATCCCCCACGCCCCCACAAGCCCCTTCCTCCCCTCACCAGCACCCCCCTCCCACCCACCCACACACACACCCAGCCTCCTCCTTCTCCTCTTCCCCCCCTTTCCCCTTCTGCACCCTACCTTATCCCGCCAGAGGAAACAGGGTCATAGTGACAGGAATATGGTCATATTGGATAATACAAAGTCGCCCACACTTTGCACGTGAAGAAGAACGAAAAGAAGAAGAAGAAGAACAACAACAACAACAGAAACAAGACAAAACTAGCAGTAAAGCACAACAAAAGGACAATGCATGCTGGAGGAGAATTTAGAATGCTGAGACGATAAGGGAAGGAGGTGTTGGTTTTTTTTGTTTTGTTTTTTTTTCACTGCCGCGCAGACAGAGCCCTAATCCAAACATCATTGAACAAAAGAAGCAAACTGAGCAAAACGTGCTAAGAATATGAGCTGTCAACAGATTTCGTTGTTGTTTTATTTTTGTTGTTTTTGTTGTTGTTTGGGTTTTTTTTTACAGGAAAAAAAAGCTGCTTGATTATTCCCTGTTTCTAATTTTTTTTTCCTGTCGTTCCAGGTCTGCAGCCGGATGGAAAACTATTGTGTAAATTTCGTAACATAATCTGAAATCAGTTTTGTCAGTTGAGACGGTTTTGTATGTGTGTGTGTGTGTGTGTGTGTGTGTGTGTGTGTGTGTGTGTGTGTGTTTTCAAAGGAAAGTCGGGTAGCGGTGGTAGAAGCAACAGCAACAGCAGCAGCAGCAGTAACAGTGATAACAACAGTAAATAGTAAAGAGTGGTATAACTCTCTCCCTAAACAAGGTACACAATTTCAAGTCACCGCTGCTCATGCCACCGATTCATCTAGCACACAGGTAAATAAAAGTTACATTGGATCAAACCTATACACTTCCTCAAATAGGAAGTTGCCGGGTCCTTCCTTATACCGATCACATGACAAGTGCACACAGCAGCAATGACAGATGAAATGTGCAAGCACAAATGAGCTTTTATTCAAATACTGGTATAGTAACAATAGTAGCTGACGTTTTATCAAAATATTCGTTCTTCGGCTTGGAGCATGCAAATCATATTTTGTTGATATGAATTGAAACTCTTTTTTGTTTTGTGTTTTTTGTTTTTTTTACTCGTATTACATGCAACCCGTTTTATCTGTCTTACTGTTGTTGTTGTTTCTCGGTTTTTGTTGTTGTTTTGATGTTTTTTATATTAACTCTCTCCATACGAACGGCGAAAGAGACGACGTTAACAGCGTTTCACCCCAATTACCATCATCAAAATATTGCAAGAGGAAGGCTCTTATACTGAAGAGGTGAATGTTGACAAAGTATACCACAATTCTTACGACGGAAGCTAAAGGTTGGGTCATTCAGACACCCACTGGACATCCGTGGGGTCTGTGTAGAAGAGAAGAGAGGACTGGCCGTACTGAGTGAGTTAAAATTAAGTTGATTTTTTTTCTTCTGGATTTCATTTCCTCTTTGCTTTCTTTATTTCTTGTTTTTTTTTCTTCCTACCGATTTAAATTTCTGCGTGTTATCCACTTACTTGTTTGTTTGTTTTTTTTTTTTTTGTTTTTTTTTTGTTTGTTTTTTGTTTTCTTGTTGTCTTTTTCGGTCTGTTTCGTTGATTCCGCAGTTTATGTTTGCAAATGGTCTAATGTGGCTTGGTGGTGTGCGCCTCGGTCGATGTGGTGTTAATCCTGAATACCAACTACCCCCCCCCCCCCCCCACCCCCCCCACACACACACCCTCCGCTCTCCTCTCCCAGCCCCCCCCCCCCCGACCCCCCAGCCCCCCAACCCCACACATACACACCGACACCCCTCCACCCCACCACCCACCACCACCCCCACACCCCATCCGCCTTCCCAGCAACCCCCTGCTGCCAGAAGAATGGGGTCACTGTGACAGGGAATAGGATTCTATCGGATCAAATAAAGTCATCCACATTGCGCCGTGTGGAGAACAACTAAAAAAGAACAGGAGAAGCAAATACAAAAGTGCCGTGCGTGCTCAGGATTTTAGAAAGCTGCGAGGACATGGCAGGGTGGTGGTGGTGGTGGTGGTGGTGGTGGTTACCCGCGCGTGGACATAGCCCTTAAGCAAACATCATTCAACAACAGAAGCAAACTGAGCAAACGTGCTAAGAATCTGAGCCATCAATATGTTTGGAGGCTCTGAGAAAATAAACAGATAAACTGGAAAAAAAAAGAAAAAAAAGATAGATAGAAAGAAGGAAGAGAAAAGAGAATTTTGTCTCAAGAACTGCTTTAAAACAAGAGAGTCTGATCGGTTCCCCCACACACACCCTACCCCCCGCGCGCCATATCTTAAAATTTGTCATTAAAATTTTACCATTTTTCATTTTTGTTATTATTATTATTTTTTTTTATTGCTGCCTTTGTTGTTGCTGCTGCTGCTGTTCTTGTTGATGTTTCTTCTTCTTCTGTGTTCACTCGTATGCACACGAGTGGGCTTTTACGTGTATGACCGTTTTTACCCCGCCATGTAGGCAGCCATACTCCGTTTTCGGGGGTGTGCATGCTGGGTATGTTCTTTTTTTCCATAACCCACCGAACGCTGACATGGATTACAGGATCTTTATCGTGCGTATTTGATCTTCTGCTTGCATATACACACGAAGGGGGTTCAGGCACTAGCAGGTCTGCACATATGTTGACCTGGGAGATCGTAAAAATCACCCTTTATCCACCAGGCGCCGTCACCGTGATTCGAACCCGGGACCCTCAGATTGACAGTCCAACGCTTTAACCACTCGGCTATTGCGCCTGTCTTGTTGATGCATTCATTTGATTATTTCATTTTCAGTTCATTATCATATCTATTTTCGTTCTATTTTTCACCACAATATGTGCATGCGTTTGAATGACTCACGCGAAAGCGCTTTGATTTGTCTTCCGCACAAGATTTAGCGCTATATAAATATAATGATTATACTTATATTTATACAATATCGCCCCCCAAAAATATAACCATGTTTCTGGCGCATAAGCCTGTCCGGTTTTAAATAACACATGACAGCTTGGGTTTTATTGGGTCTCATTTGTTTTAAGGCCAGACACTACAGTCAAATAACGACTTTTTTCTCTCCCGAATATATATATATATATATATATATATATATATATATATATATATATATATATCTTTTTGTCTACTAGGTGTATCATCACTTGTTAATCACAAAAAAGTGCTATTAGATTTCTGTGAATACCAGTTGCTGTGGAAACAAATCAAAATGGCTGCCAAACAATGTACTAAAGAAATCGGGTTAGTGGTCCATGTGGTGCATGCAGACATTTTTTTGTTATGTGGACTTGATACACAATGATACTATCTCCATTTTCACGTGAGATTGTGTTGATTCTTCAATTATTGTACTTTTTTATGAATTTTTGAAATTTTTGGTATTGCGAAACCCAAAAAAATTTACAATGGGTATAACGATTGGAAGTGCTATGAATTAAAACCAAGAGAATATTTTCATACATACTCGTGACAAAACCAAAACTTCAATAACATGTCATAAAACAATAATGCAAAGTCTCATGGTTGTAGGTTTACTCATCATTGAGCAAGTCCAAGGTTTGTTGTCAAGGCCAGAAACTTGACGACTTGCGTCGAAATTGAACAAAAAAAAATAATAATAAACACTTTCATGATTCAGCAAACAATCTTTATTGGCATTTTTTTCATTGTTAAAGACATCTTCTCAGTGGAAAAAAACAACTTATGCATATGACAGAAGAGATGTTCAAGAATCAAAATCCATCAAAAACCCAAATCATGAAAAACAATCATCATTTTGGTCTCTTTTGCACTGCCGTGTCCCCCCCCCCCCCCTTAATGCATTGGAACGACCCTGACAATCGGCTGCATCATGAAGAGCATTACCTGGTTTGGTTCCGTCCTGGTCTGGACTGGCTGGGTCTGATCTTGCTTTGATTTGTTTCGATTTTCTCTCTCTCTCTCTCTCTCTCTCTCTCTCTCTCTTGTTTGTTTTGCTTTACTTCACTTCATTTCACTTTGTTGTTGTATTTTGTCTTATTACATCTGCATTTTCTCTATTTCGTTTTAATCGATTCGATTCCACTTGATTTGATACGGTTTGATCTTAGACTGGGCTTTCCTGATTTGGTTTTAATTTCATTTCAATCGACCGATCTCATTTAGTTCCTCGAATTTTAAAGTTCCGTTTCGAATTCCAGTTGTTGTTTTTGATGTTGATTTTTTTTTTGGGGGGGAGGGGCACTTTGATTGTTATTTTCTTTTTGCTATTTTTTTTTCTCTCCCAAACATGCCCCCACTGTAATGTAGTCTAAATACAGGGGTCACAAGAAGTTAAGAATTGCTTTTGAACATGCACATTGTTTTGTTTTTTTCCTTGGGGGCATTGTTAACTGATACTGAATCCCACCACAGAGAGAGAGAGAGAGAGAGAGAGAGAGAGAGAGAGAGAGAGAGAGAGAGAGATCGTGTCTACCTCGCCTCTTTCAGACATTGTGCATGAAACTACCCTGTATGTGATTTGATATGTTGCATGGCCTTGACAATGTTTGAGCATGACAATGGTAAGAAGACAGATTACAGGGGGAAGAAAGAGAGAGAGAGAGAGAGAAAAAAAAAAGACAGAATAAAGAGATAAAGAGATGAGAGAAGAAAAAAAAAAAAAGAAAGAAAAAGAAAAGACAACAGAAAGGAGAAAAATGATGACGGAAGGAACAAAAAAAAAAAAAAAAAAAAAAAAAAAAAAAGAAGAAGAAGAAGAGAGAGAGAACGAAAAAAAGAAAAAAGAAAAAAAGAAATGGGAAAGAGCCTTCTAAGGATGCTGAGACTATCCTGCTCATTTGCAGAAATTTTACGCGTCCACTGATTTCTCAAAAAAACAAAACAAACAAAAACAAAAAAAACTGATACTGAATTTGCGGCAGATATCAGTGTATGCATTCAATGAAATGAGCAACTATTCATACCCAAAGGAGTTTTATGTACACGTGCACTTCCGGTGTCTACAATGAAAGGGTGGAATGGCGGCCTAGAGGTAACGTGTCCGCCTAGGAAGCGAGAGAGAATCTGAGCGCGCTGGTTCGAATCACGACTCAGCCGCCGATATTTTCTCCCCCTCCACTAGACCTTGAGTGGTGGTCTGGACGCTAGTCATTCGGATGAGACGGTAAACTGAGGTCCCGTGTGCAGCATGCACTTAGCGCACGTAAAAGAACCCACGGCAACAAAAGGGTTGTTCCTGGCAAAATTCTGTAGAAAAATCCACTTCGATAGGAAAAACAAATAAAACTGCACGCAGAAAAAAAAAAAAAAAAAAAAAAAATGGGTGGCGCTGTAGTATAGCGACGCGCTCTCCCTGGGGAGAGCAGCCCGAATTTCACACAGAGAAATCTGTTGTGATAAAAAGAAATACAAATACAACTACAGTTTTATAAATCACTGAATAACTAGTTGTCCACTTTGGGCTGAAACTTTGATTTTTTTTTTTTTAAAATGTTTTCAAAGGCATTTTCTTTTCAAGCTATTCATGGTCCTACGTGTGTCAGAAGCCGATCATACATTCAGTAAGAAACAGCTGGTCAACCACATAATTGTATTCCTGTATTACTATAGTTCTCTGTTTTATCACAACAGATTTTTCTGTGTCAAATTCGGGCTGCTTTCCCCAGGGAGAGCGCGTCGCTACACTGACAGCGCCAACCACCACCATCCCCCCCCCCACCCCCCCCCCCCTTTTTGGGGTATTTTTTCTGCCTGCGATTTTATTTGTTTTCCTATCGAAGTGGATTTTTCAACAGAATTTTGCCAGGGACAACCCTTTTGTTGCCGTGGGTTCTTTTACGTGCGTGCTCTAAATGCATGCTGCACACGGGACTTCGTTTTTTTTGTGTTTTTTTTGTTGTTGTCTCATCCGAATGAATGACTAGCGTCCAGACAGCCACTCAAGGTCTTGTGGAAGGGGAGAAAATATTGGCTCCTTGAATTATAATTATCTTTCGATTTTTTTTTTTAATGACTTGATGACAACATACGTGCTTTGATGAAGTGGTCCATGTATTTTTGTGAAGTCGGTATATCGACTCTGCGTTTTGTCAACCGTCTTGATTCCCCCACCCCACCCCCCCTTATTTTTTCTCCCCCCCCCCCTCCTGCCCCCTCTGATGCTTTAAAGAGAAGGCTGGCCATTGTTATCAAGAGGCGCCGTTGTTAAAGAATCGGTTCAGTTCAGTTCAGCTCAGTTCACGGTGCACAAGGAGGCGTCACTGCGTTCGGACAAATCCATGATATACGCTTTTGCTAAGCATGATGCTTGACCCAGCAGCGAAAACACAACGCGCTTAGTCAGTTATAAAGTGAAATGAAATAAATATGTAATAAATATATAAATAGAAATGATAAGTATACTACGATAGAATAAAAAGAAAAGAAAAGAAAAAGAGAAGGAAAGGAATGTAGAATAAAACAACGATGATGATAATGATATTGATAACAGATGATAACAAAAACAATAGATAAGCAAATAAATGAATGAATAAACAAACAGATAGATAAACAAACGAATAAATGAATAAATAAACAAATAAATAAATAAACAAATGAATACATGAATAAAGAAATGAATAAACGAATGCATAAATAAATAAACAAATAAATAAACAAACAGAGAGACACAGATGAAAAAGGGATGGAGGTAGGTGCTATTCATTGACAGTAGGTTTGCAGTGTTAACAGGGAAGAACGATGGAAAGGGTTGAAGGTAGGTGCTATTCATTGACAGTAGGTTTGCAGTGTTAACAGGGAAGAACGATGGAAAGGGTTGAAGGTAGGTGCTATTCATTGACAGTAGGTTTGCAGTGTTAACAGGGAAGAACGATGGAAAGGGTTGAAGGTAGGTGCTATTCATTGACAGTAGGTTTGCAGTGTTAACAGGGAAGAACGTTGGAAAGGGATGAATGTAGGTGCTATTCATTGACAGTAGGTTTGCAGTGTTAACAGGGAAGAACGTTGGAAAGGGATGAATGTAGGTGCTATTCATTGACAGTAGGTTTGCAGTATTAACAGGGAAGAACAATGGAAAGGGATGAAGGTAGGTGCTATTCATTGACAATAGGTTTGCAGTGTTAACAGGGAAGAAGATGAAAAAGGGATGAAGGTAGGTGCTATTCATTGACAGTAGGTTTGCAGTGTTAACAGGGAAGAAGATGAAAAAGGGATGAAGGTAGGTGCTATTCATTGACAGTAGGTTTGCAGTGTTAACAGGGAAGAACGATGGAAAAGGATGAAGGTAGGTGCTATTCATTGACAGTAGGTTTGCTGTGTTAACAGGGAAGAACGATGGAAAGGGTTGAAGGTAGGTGCTATTCATTGATAGTAGGTTTGCAGTGTTAACAGGGAAGAATGTTGGAAAGGGATCAATGTAGGTGCTATTCATTGACAGTAGGTTTGCAGTGTTAACAGGGAAGAACAATGGAAAGGGATGAATGTAGGTGCTATTCATTGACAGTAGGTTTGCAGTGTTAACAGGGAAGAAGATGAAAAAGGGATGAAGGTAGGTGCTATTCATTGACAGTAGGTTTGCAGTGTTAACAGGGAAGAACGATGGAAAGGGTTGAAGGTAGGTGCTATTCATTGACAGTAGGTTTGCAGTGTTAACAGGGAAGAACGATGGAAAGGGATGAAGGTAGGTGCTATTCATTGACAGTAGGTTTGCAGTGTTAACAGGGAAGAACGATGGAAAGGGATGAAGGTAGGTGCTATTCATTGACAGTAGGTTTGCAGTGTTAACAGGGAAGAACGTTGGAAAGGGATGAAGGTAGGTGCTATTCATTGACAGTAGGTTTGCAGTGTTAACAGGGAAGAAGATGAAAAAGGGATGAAGGTAGGTGCTATTCATTGACAGTATGTTTGCAGTGTTAACAGGGAAGAACGATGGAAAGGGATGAAGGTAGGTGCTATTCATTGACAGTATGTTTGCAGTGTTAACAGGGAAGAACGATGGAAAGGGATGAAGGTAGGTGCTATTCATTGACAGTAGGTTTGCTGTGTTAACAGGGAAGAACGATGGAAAGGGTTGAAGGTAGGTGCTATTCATTGATAGTAGGTTTGCAGTGTTAACAGGGAAGAATGTTGGAAAGGGATCAATGTAGGTGCTATTCATTGACAGTAGGTTTGCAGTGTTAACAGGGAAGAACAATGGAAAGGGATGAATGTAGGTGCTATTCATTGACAGTAGGTTTGCAGTGTTAACAGGGAAGAAGATGAAAAAGGGATGAAGGTAGGTGCTATTCATTGACAGTAGGTTTGCAGTGTTAACAGGGAAGAACGATGGAAAGGGATATACACACCACAGAGCAGCAGTACTACAAAGAAGAGGAAGGTAGAGTGAGAAGAGGGGGTTAAGAGGGAAGAACGAGGGAAAGGTGACAGTAGGTTGCAGTGTTAACAGGGAAGAACGTTGGAAAGGGATGAATGTAGGTGCTATTCATTGACAGTAGGTTTGCAGTGTTTACAGGGAAGAACAATGGAAAGGTATGAATGTAGGTGCTATTCATTGACAGTAGGTTTGCAGTGTTAACGAGGGAAGAACGATGGAAAGGGATGAATGTAGGTGATATTCATTGACAGTAGGTTTGCAGGTGTTAACCAGGGAAGAACGTTGGAAAGGGATGAATGTAGGTGCTATTCATTGACAGTAGGTTTGCAGTATTAACAGGGAAGAACAATGGAAAGGGATGAAGGTAGGTGCTATTCATTTGACAATAGGTTTGCAGTGTTAACAGGGAAGAAGATGAAAAAGGGATGAAGGTAGTGCTATTCATTGACAGTAGGTTTGCATGTGTTTAACAGGGAAGAAGATGAAAAAGGGATGAAGGTAGGGTGCTATTCATTGACAGTAGGTTTGCAGTGTTAACAGGGAAGAACGATAGAAAGGGGATGAAGGTAGGTGCTATTCATTGACAGTAGGTTTGCTGTTGTTAACAGGGAAAGAACGATGGAAAGGGATGAAGGTAGGTGCTATTCACTGACAGTAGGTTTGCAGTGTTAACAGGGAAGAACGATGGAAAGGGATGAATGTAGGTGCTATTCATTGACAGTAGGTTTGCTGTGTTAACAGGGAAGAACGATGGAAAGGGTTGAAGGTAGGTGCTATTCATTGATAGTAGGTTTGCAGTGTTAACAGGGAAGAACGTTGAAAGGGATAATGTAGTGCTATTCATTGACAGTAGGTTTGCAGTGTTAACAGGGAAGAATGTTGGAAAGGGATCAAGTGTAGGTGCTATTCATTGACAGTAGGTTTGCAGTGTTAACAGGGAAGAACAATGGAAAGGGGATGAATGTAGGTGCTAGTTCATTGACAGTAGGTTTGCAGTGTTAACAGGGAAGAAGGGGATGAAGAGTAGGAGGCTATTATGACATAGGTTTGGTGTACAGGGAAGACGAGACAGGAGGAATAAACACCAAGGCAGAGTACTATAAAGAGAGAAGAGGGGAAGAGGGCGAGGGGGGGAGAGAGAGAGAAGATGGAAGGGCGAGGGGGTGGGCATGTTTGGGGGCGGGGCGGGGGGTGGGGGGGGGGGATAAACAGATATTGACATGCATGCTTTTGGTATGAACAAAGATGGAAGAAAGAGAAATGGGATTATCTCTATCTGTCTATCTATCTATCTATATATCTATCTCTCTCTGTGTCTCTCTCTCTCTCACACACACTCGCACACACACACACACACACACACACACACACACACACACACACACACACATATATATATATATATATATATATATATATATATATATATAGAGAGAGAGAGAGAGAGAGAGAGAGAGAGAGAGAGAGAGAGAGAGAGAGAGAGAGAAATAGATACATAGATAGATACATAGATAATTAAATATGAACAAAAATGTTCATACCATGATATATATTCATGTACACACACACACACACACACACACACACACACACACACACACACACACACATTCACACACACACACACACAGAGAGAGAGAGAGAGAGAGAGAGAGAGAGAGAGAGAGAGAGATGGAACGATATATGCGTAGTCATTACATACATACATACATACATACATACATACACAGAAAGGCTGATGGAAAGATAGAAAAAACAGAACGAAGGACTGGAAAGAAAGAAAGAAAGAAAGAATGACGTAAAGAAAGAAAGTGAATGCAGCTGGTAAATACGTGTCATGACACGATATTCAAAGAAAAAACAAGACAGAAAGAAAACTAAAGGAAGACAGAAGAATTTAAAAAAACAAAAAAAACAAAAAAACACTCACACACACAGAGAACACGAAATAATGAATTCTAATGTAATTGATTGCAAGGGAGAAAGAAAGAAAGGAAGAAGAAGAAGAAGAAAAAAAAAAGATGAATACAAAGCAGTCAATAGGCAATTAGCTGCATGAGAGAAAACCGGGAAGGAAGGACGGAAGGAGAGAAAGAAAGACAGAAAGAAAGAAAGAAAGAAAGAAAGAAAGAAAGAAAGAAAGAAAGAAAGAAAATCAAACACAATTAATAATTACATGCAAGAAATAATGAAAGGCCAATACAATTGATAACAGTGCAACAGACAAAATCCAAAAATATAAAAAAAACACAAAAAAAATAGAACGAATGAAAGAACGAAATAATTAAAAATAAAAAATAAAAAAAAAAAAAAGAGAAGAAGAAGAGAGAAATATAGAATCAAACGAACAAATACACACTAATCAAGACTGGAGACTTCGGCTCTCTAACACTCTTTTTTTTTTGGTATTTTTAGAACTTTTTTTTTATTTTTTTTTTTTTTTTTGTTCAGGTCCGCATGCAAATCAAATCGCAGACCGCATCTAAAAGCTACCCAGAATGCGTGGCTGAGTTCAACCGTCCTATGATCTATCAATGCAAATAGAGCTGGATAATGGTTCGGATATCGAAACTTTTGCTTGTTTGTTGTTGTTGTTGTTTTTGTTTTTTTTGCCAGTACCAATTTTTGAAACCAATGTGTGTGTGTGTGTGTGTGTGTGTGTGTGTGTGTGTGTGTGTGTGTGTGTGTGTGTGTGTGTGTGTGTGAGTTCGCTGGACACATCGTCATGATCCATCACCTTAGCCCATACTTCTTCTTCTTCTTCTTCTTCTTCTTCTTCTTCTTCTTATCATCATTATCATCATCGTCGAACGTCGTCTTCGTCGTCATTGTCGTCATCATTATCAATGTCATCGTCATCGTCGTCGTCATCATCACAGTCATCGTCATCGTTATCCTCCTCATCGTTATTGTTGTTTTCGTTGTCCTCCTCCTCGTTGTCATCATGGTGAATGTCATCGTCATCGTCGTCATCATCATCACCATAATCGTCATCACCCTCGTCATCATTATTGTTGTTTTCGTCGTCGTCATCGTCGCCTCAGCCAGATCACAAGCAGAAGAAGGGAAAAAGGCTTGCTGTTGAAGGAAGTAAAGAAGAGAGCCTGACAGCACAGTGTCCTGGGGAGGGATCGGGATCAGGATCAGGATCAGGATCAGGATCAAGATCAGGATCAGGATCTGTACGTCGCAGAGGCCAATAATGTGGTCATTGTCGCAACGGAACTTGGGAGAGCGCGTTATTGATGGGAAACCGTAGCTAGCAGGGGTCTTTTTATGGCCGCCTTGAATCCTGCGGTCGTCCCTGCACTCACAACTTCTTCCTCCATCTGATTCCATTCCGCTATTGTTTTCACAAAGAATGAGTTCTTTAGCTGGTCTGTCCTTGCAGAATGGAATGACATAGCCTTTGCTGTTGTTGAAAAGTTCTTCTTTTTTTTTTCTACTATATTGTCTATATCATAGTCTTTTATAAGATGTAGGCTTGGATCTTCTGCTGGTCTTGCTTGCAGGTGTCGAGAACTTTCCTGGTGGTAAGGCCGGTGCGGTATTTGATTGTCAACAATTCTAAACATTGTAGTAAGTCGTATGGCTTTACGACGATTCTCAAAAGGTGGTAAAATTTGATTTTGTAGCATTTTGCCTCACGCAAAGGGGGGGTTAGGGGGTTAGGGGTGGTGGTGGTGGTGGTGGTGGGGAGGTTGATAACAAGATGTGAAAGACAGGATGTTAGTTCGTGTCTGAGCGAAACAAAAGACGAGAGATGACCATCGTTTGTGTTTGTTCTGAAGACAACAAGCTGCTGTAGTTTCTATCCTCTTCCTCTCCTCCTCCTCCTCCCAAAGCCTCTGTTCACAACAACAATCGCACTTGATAAAGCAAGAGCCGATTATATAATTATGTTGTTTGTCTGTCTCTGTCTGTTTGTCTGTCTGTCTGTCTGTCTGTCTCCCTCTACCTAATGCTTATTCTACTACACTCTTGAAATAAGATTTCGTTTCGTCCCCTCCACCCCCCCCCTCTCTCTCTGTCTCTCTCTCTTTCTGTCTCTTTTCCGCCCTCCCCCCTCACTTTCTATATTCATGTATCTCTCTCAGTCTCAGTTTTTGTCTCTGTCTCTCTGTGTGTATCTTTGCCCCTCTGTCTGTCTGTCTGCCTGTCTGTCTCTGCCCCCCCCCCATCCCCCTAATCTCTCTATCTCTCTGGGTTCTTAGCTGTCTGCTTCTGTCTGTCTCTCTAGTCTGTCTCTTTCTGCCCCCCCCCCTCTCTGTCTGTCTGTTTCTGCCTGTCTATATCTCTGTCTGTTTCTGCCTGTCTGTCTCTCTATATCTCTCCCCCCCTCTCTCTCTCTCTGTCTGTTTCTGCCTGTCTGTCTCTGCCCTCTAATCTCTCTGTCTCTCTGTGTTCTTAGATGTCTGCTTCTATCTGTCTGCCTCTCTAGTCTGTCTGTCTCGGTTCTCCTCTCTCTCTCTCTCTGTGCCTGTTTCTGTCTGTCTGAATCTCTCTCTCTCTCTCTCTTGATCACGTGTATGTACCCCTTCATGAGGGGCAATGGCCTATACATGAATAAATTATCCGTACCCCTCTCTCTCTTTCTCAATTTGATTGACTGACTGAGAATGGGTCTGGGCCAAAGAGGACAGGCAGGCAGGCAGGCAGTATGGACAATCCCTCTGGTACTGTTGATTTCTATGACAAAGTGATTGGACTCAACAATAACCGTGTTTCTCTCCTGCCCTTGTGTAGAGTCTGGCAACCAGGCGCCGCCGAGAGACGGGAACAGTAATAAGGGACCGTCGTTAGCTTTGTTTGTGTTCAGACTGTTGACGTCGTCGTTAGATGGAACCCCCACAGCACACCCCCCCCCCCTGCCCCCAGCCCCCAGGCCCCGCGTCCCCCCACCCCCTGTACCCCCTCGACCCCCGCCCCCTCCCCCCCCCCCCACCGTCTCCCTTATTTACCCGTCTCCTCTCTGCAGAATGAATTGAGTAACTGAGATTCGTCTCAGTTGGTTCGAGTATGGTTTTTTTGTTTTTGTTTGGTTAACTTTCTCCATACGAACGGCGAAAGAGACGACGTTAACAGCGTTTCACCCCAATTACCATCATCGAATATTGCAAGAGTAAGGCTCTTATACTGAAGAGGTGAATGTTGACAAAGATACCACAATTCTGACGACGGAAGCTAAAGGTTGGGTCATTGAGACACCCACTGGACATCCGAGGGGTCTGTGTAGAGGAGAAGAGAGGACTGGCCGTACTGAGTGAGTTAAGCTTATCCAGTTTTCCCTGAATGCTGCCAACACCTTGGTTTAACTCACTCAGTACGGCCAGTCCTCTCTTCTCCTCTACACAGACCCCTCGGATGTCCTCTTTCGCCGCTCGTATGGAGAGAGTTAAAGCTTCTTTACACCATCCCCCCCCCCCTCTCTCTCTCTCTCTCTCTCTCTCTCTCTCTCTCTCTCTCAAGAAGCTGCAAGCAGGAAAGACTCCCCGCGTCAGTCACCCTCAACAAGCAACGCAAACAGACCGAACGAGTGCGTAGAAGGTGATCCTCGACACGACACACACCACCTCACGGCTGCTAACAACAGGACAGACGGACAGACAACAAAATCAACGGAGCCGACGAACTGGAAAAGGGACAACTCCTGCCATGACGATGACCAGTCTGACCTTAGCAGATCGAATGTCCCTCCGGTTTTCCCCCCACTGTTCCCCAGCCGTCTACCGTAGAGAAAGCGTCGATTTTGTGACCCAGCTGTCACCACGTCCGGCAGCCACAGTAATGATTTTTTTTTGTTTTTGTATTTTGTATTTCTTTTTATCACAACAGATTTCTCTGTGTGAAATTCGGGCTGCTCTCCCCAGGGAGAGCGCGTCGCTATACTACAGCGCCACCCATTTTTTTTCTATTTTTTCCTGCGTGCAGTTTTATTTGTTTTTCCTATTGATGTGGATTTATGTACAGAATTTTGCCAGGAACAACCCTTTTGTTGCCGTGGGTTCTTTTACGTGCGCTAAATGCATGCTGCACACGGGACCTCGGTTTATCGTCTCATCCGAATGACTAGCGTCCAGACCACCACTCAAGGTCTAGTGGAGGGAGAGAAAATATCGGCGGCTGAGCCGTGATTCGAACCAGCGCACTCAGATTCTCTCGCTTCCTAGGCGGACGCGTTACCTCTAGGCCATCACTCCACATGATGATGCACGCGGTGATACTGTATGCAGACAGGATGCCACTGATGCCATCAACACCACTGCAAACAGAGCCACTGATAGAGATAGAGACAGTGCAGTAGAGTCTGGTGATCGGGGTTGACAGGGACAGCAGTGTGATGAATGCTATGGACGTTCAACAGCAGCAAGATGACCTGGCTGATGACGCGGATGGTGAAGGGCTTCCTTCCACCCAACACCCCTGCCACCCCGAAGGACGATGCGACCCGTGCTGACTATGGAGACGGCCCCTCAACGCAAAGCAGCGTGACCTCCGACACCAATGCCAACACGCTTAGTATCGCCGGGGATTCCCCTTCCCACGGAGAAATCGCCCCGTGAGACTCCCGTGCAAAACGAACGGCAGAGGCGCCGTGGCAGCGTGACAGGCGAGAAAAGACTGGTAAACACACGATCACAATCTGTGTCACTTGAAAGACAGTCTTCCCTCCCCAACAATAAACACATAAGAGATGTTAGAATAGGAGCCTCGGATATACGTACACATAAGATGAGATTTGCTTTCGTCAGTCCAAACGACCTGAAATGTCCACTATGTAACGCTGGTATTGAAGACGAGATACACACTTTATTTTACTGTAAATCTCTTAACGATCTGCGACATAAATATATTCCATGTTGGCACACGAAATCCCTCTGACACAAGTTTAGTAACGATCTGCGACATAAATACATTCCATGTTGGTACACGAAACATCCCTCTGACAAAAGTTTAGAATTTATAATGCATGACACAAAAATCCTTCGTGATGTAGGTCGCTTTATTTATCACT
>NC_134877.1:17585851-17595851 GCF_041734735.1 Babylonia areolata | reverse complement strand
TTGATTATGGCGTTTGTTTTTACTGCATTTTTGTTGTTGTTGCTGTTATTGTTGGGTTTTGTTGGTTTGTTTTTCTTGTTTTGTTTTGTTTTTTGTCCTCGTCCCTATGACATGGGCATATGGCCAAGTACATTAAATCATCTGAGTTCTGAGTTCTGACTTCGGTCACGAATAGGTTAAAACGGTGGAAGGAGAGGACTGTGCCCCGCCGTCCTATGCCGAGCCCTAAACACAGTGGATATGAACTCACTGTCTCCAATGGCGTAAAAAAGCCTATGGGACTTTTCACCTTAAACCTATCAACCGAGTTACTCGAGTGCTGGAATTGCATCCCAAAGACCTCAAAGTCCTCAAAATATCGAGGGGTTCGGATTCAACCTCTTCCTAAAGGTTGTTTTGTTTTTTTTTGTTTTTTTGTTGTTGTTTTTTTTGCCAAGGCCAGTTAGCAGATGTGTCTGAACCCTCCCCATGTGTGTGTGTGTGTGTGTGTGTGTGTGTGTGTGTGTGTGGAGAAGTGGCAAAGGTTGAGACCCATGCCAATACAGATGTGGTTCGAACTTCCCCTCTCCTAATTTGATGAAAATCAACTGAGGTCGATGAAGAAAACGTGTGTGTGTGCGCATGACTTGCGCACGAAAAAGACCATGTGTGTGTGTGTGTGTGTGTGTGCAGATATGGGTCAAATAAGCACACATTTAACATCAGTTAACTCTCTCCATAGGAACGGCGAAAGAGACGACGTTAACAGCGTTTCACCCCAATTACCATCATCAAAATATTACAAGCGGAATGCTCTTATACTGAAGAGGTGAATGTTGACAAAGAATACCACAATTCTTATGACGGAAGCTAAAGGTTGGGTCATTCAGACACCCACTGGACATCCGAGGGGTCTGTGTAGAGGAGAAGAGAGGACTGGCTGTACTGAGTGAGTTAAACGATATCAGCGTTAGGAGAAAGTGAAATCCCGCTTACCAATGAGCCAGACCCAGCATTCTCCGCGCTGTGCGTTTTGTGGAAACTATCTGATTGATGCTGATTAAATGAAATGTCATAAACGTTTTTTTGTTTGTTTGTTTGTTTGTTTTTTAAAGCATCCAGTTGATCGATTTTCTGATTGCAGGGAATGTCTCCGAGCACATGAAATAATGTTATTTCTCTTCGTGTTGTTGCTCAATTTTCGACAGTGGCTAATTTTGAGAGGATTTTCTAATTTGCTGATGGAAGATTAATCTCTTTGTCCAGGGTATCTGTTGGTCAAAGGTCACATGTTAAGAAAGCAAGGAAGACAGATGGACAGAAAAGATAAATGTCTTGAATGAATGAAGGGGCATGGAAAGGAACGAATGGAGAAGCACGGATGGATATAATGAACAAGAAACAGGGAAAGAAAGGGAGGAAGAGGGAAAGAAAAAAAAAGAAAAGAAAGACAGAAAGAAAGAAATTAAAGAATGAATGAATGAAAGAAAAGACGATTGGGTTCAACAAAGGGGCAGGGAAAAGGAAGGAAGGGAGAACTAAGAGGGAAAGAAAGAAAGAAAGAAAGAAAGAAAGAAAGAACGAAAGAAATAGGAAGCACATATTGTGTAGCGTATATGGATTTGCCCGCACGCTTTGTCACCCTCTGTCTCTGTCTCTCTCTCTCTCCGTCATCTCTCTTTTTTTCTTAATTATCTCTTGTTCACTATCTTTTAAAAAAAGTTGTCTGTATTATCTCCTTCTTCTTCGTTCGTGAGCTGCAACTCCCACATTCACTCGTATGTACACGAGTGGGCTGTTACGTGTATGACCGTTTTTAGTCCGCCACGTAGGCAGCCATACTCCGTTTCCGGCGATGTCCGTATTACATCCTGCCTTTTTTTTCTTTGGTTTCTTTTTTTTTCCTTTCGTTTTCCTTTCTCCCTTCCTTTTTGTTTCTCAGTATATCCCCGCTTCCTTCCCCCATCCACCCTACCCTTTTTTTTCTTCTCCACCCTTTTGGTCCCTTATCTCTCTCTCTCACGCACACACACACACACACACACACACACACTCTCTCTCTCTCTCTCTCTCTCTCTCTCACACACACACACATTCTGGTGAGATGACTGTTAGTTTCCTGGTGAAGCTGTTTAATTATTTGTTTGATAATGGAATCTACCCAAGCAATTGGACAGAATCCATAATTATGCCATTGTTTAAGAAAGGTGATATTAACAATGTAAACAATTATAGAGGCATTTCTTTAAGTGATATCAGTAGTAAGTTATACAGTTCCATTATTAACAATAGACTACTACAAGAATGGATAACTCAGAATAACATAATTGGAGAATATCAAGCTGGTTTTAAAAAAGGTTATTCAACTATTGATCATATATTAACTTTAATGGCCGCAATACAAAAACAGTTTGCAAATAATAGAAAATTGTATGTTGCTTTTGTTGACTTCAAAAAGGCTTTTGATTCTATTTCCAGAAAACTTTTATGGCCTGTTTTGTTCAAAAATGGAATCAGTGGTAAGCTGTATCTTTGTGTGAAAAGTATGTATAATGAAGTAAAAGCGAGAGTGAGATCGGGGACAAAATTATCAGATTGTGTGTATTGTATTTGTGGGGTTAAGCAAGGGGATGTTTGTAGCCCTGTCTTGTTTTCACTTTTTATTAATGAACTAGCGTTAGAAATAATGCAAAATGGTCAACATGGTGTTACTTTCGATTTGATTGAATTGTTTGTTCTTCTTTTTGCTGATGACATGATTTTGCTGTCTATAACAACAGTTGGTTTACAGCGACAACTAAACTCTCTCCATACGAACGGCGAAAGAGACGACGTTAACAGCGTTTCACCCCAATTACCATCATCAAAATATTGCAAGCGGAACGCTTTTATACTGAAGAGGTGAATGTTGACAAAGAATACCACAATTCTGAAGACGGAAGCTAAAGGTTGGGTCATTCAGACACCCACTGGACATCCGAGGGGTCTGTGTAGAGGAGAAGAGAGTACCGGCCGTACTGAGTGAGTTAACAGTTTATACACTGCTGCAACTAATTTACAGCTAAAAGTAAATATGGATAAAACAAATATTGTTGTTTTTCGTAAGGGAGGGTATTTGGCATGAAATGAAAGATGGTCATATGGAAGCGAAAGAATAACTGTCGTAAATGCATATAAATACCTTGGGATTTATTTGTCAACAAGACTCAGTTTCAACTTTACATGTCAAGACATTGCTAAAAAAAAAAAAAAAAAAAGAAAAAAGAAAAAAAAGCAGTTATTTTGATTCTTCATATTTTGTATAAAGTAGACTGTAGTTCTTTTAGTGTATTTGTTAGATTATTTGATTCGCAAATTCAGCCAATATTACAGTATGGAGCAGAAATCTGGGGACTGGAAAATATAATAGTAATAGAAAAAGTGCACTTGTTTGCATTGAAACGTTTTCTTAATGTAGATAATCGAACTCCAAATGATCTTGTTTATGGTGAACTGGGGAGATACCCTATTTATCTAAATTCTTATATCAAATGTATTAAATATTGGCTAAAGTTGACTAGAATGAATGAAAACAGATACCCATTTAAAGCAAATAAAATGTTATATAGTTTAGATAATAATGGTAAGAAGACTTGGGCAACGAGTGTTCGTCAGTGTTTAAATACATATGGTTTTGCATTTGTATGAGATAATCAAGGGGTGGAAGATATTGCAGGTTTCTTAAAGTGTTTCAGACAACGTATTATTGATTGCAGATGGCAAGATTGGCATGATCATATACAAACTAGTGATAGATTCGCATAGTTTAGACTTTTTAAAACATCGCATGTGATTGAGCCATACATTGAGTTAGGACTGAACAGATATATAAAATGCACACTGACAAAATTTAGATTTGGTATTTCTAATATTGCTTCTCATTGTTTCAGGTATAGCATTCGAAATGAACCCATGTATACATGCCATTTATGCAGTTCGGGTAAAGAAGATGAATTGCATTTTTTGTTATGTTGCCCTGCTTTGTGTGACCTTAGACAAAAACTTATTCAACCGAAATATTATAGAGATCCGTCTAGTTTTAGGTTTAATCTACTCATGTCTTCAAGACAGAAATGTACTCTGTATAACTGAGCCATATATATATATATATATATATATATATATATATATATATATATATATATGGAGGATTGAAGAGACTACGTACAGTTATCTCGTGAATGTTGTTGAATATTTGTGTTGACTATTTTGGGTGATATGGTTGATATTGTGCTAATAATTTTTGGTTGATCTGAATCGTCTACTTACTGTGTCATGTCATTTTCTAATCATTATTTATCAATGAATCCCCCTTCAGTAAGGGGCTCTAGCCTTATCTGAATAAAACATTCGTTCGTTCGTTCGTTCGTTCACACACACACACACACACACACACACACACACACACACACACGCTCTCTCTCTCTCTCTCTCTGTCTCTCTCTTCTCTCAGTGTCTCTTTAGATTTGACCCTTCGCTGTAAACTGTTCTTATGCGTTTCTATATTTTTGTTGATACGTTATTTGTTTTGAAAATTACTGATATCTTTTTTTTTTTTTAAACTACAGTGTTTGGTAGAAGTTCTCAGAGGACAATTCTCACAGACAAAAAACAAAGCAAAAACAAAACAAAACAAAACAAAAAAAAACCCACAAAAATAAAATAACAAAGAGGGTGCTCGGTAGCAGTGACATTCCCAGGAAATATACATGCAGATGGGCAGGATTAGCATTATCTATGCATGGAAAAGAAAGTTAGATTGCACAGGACTGAGACACGGTTGGGTTTAAAAAAATGAAAAAAAATGCTGGAGTGGTTTTCGGTGGAGAAAAAATGGGTTGTTTGAAAGCTCTCTCTCTCTTTTTATTTTTTTTTTTATTTTATTTTTTAGTCTCGCTGTCTCTGCCGCCGTCTTGTCTGTACGCCTGTGTCTTCCTGTAAGTTTATCTCCCTCCCTCCGCCCCCCCCCAGACCCCCCCCCCCACCACCACCTCTCTCTCTCTCCCATGCACACACACGCAAGTTTCACAGACACTACAAACTCAAGCGCGCGTGTGTGTATTATACAGACACTCGAGTGAATAAATAAATAGATAAATAAATAAATAGACATTTCGTTCACTACTTTTTTTCTTCTTCAACATTTACATACTTTCAGTCGTATCTATATTAATTTGTTTTCGCACCCAATTTGAAAATCTCGTTTTTTATTCGTTTCTCCCAATTGAATTTTAAAGTCATCCTATTTCTGGGTTTTTTTCTTCCTGTTTTTGCCTCTTGTGTTTATTATATATATATATATATATATATATATATATATATATATATATATATATATATATATATATATATATATATATATATCAAGCATCGTTTTCTTGTAAAACTCTTCCGGCGCTAGTTCGATATAATTCTCGTTTGCATTTTTTTTTCTCTTTTTTTTTCTTCTTTTTTTTTCTGTGTGTGTTTTTTCCTACCCGTTGCGTTGTCTACATTCAGTATTTTCTGCGGGCCGCAGGCTCTCCAGCAATTTTGACCTCATGAAAAAATCGCCTCTCATACCGCACCTTCCAACCCCCCCCCCCCTCCCCCATCCTCTCTCCCCGCTTCCCTATTAATCTTTTTTTTTTTTTTTTTTTTTTAATGGACACCCTGTTTCATTGCTGTATTCTTTGTTTCTGTTAGTTCTCTTTATCATCATCATTTTCTTCTTCTTTTTTTTTTTTTTTGGTCATCTCTGGATTTTTATATCTGCAATCTGTAACGCAAACCATGTATCTTCAAAGCATACCACGCCCCATATCGCGCAGTCAAACCCTAAAAAAAATTGTATGGGTCTGTAAATTGTTTTGAATTCAAAGAGATAGGATGACAAAGGAAGGATTGGTTTAAACGTGGAACAGAACGTGAAACTTAAAACAAATAATAATACAATTGGTGAGTGTGTGTGTGTGTGTGTGTGTGTGTGTGTGTGTGTGTGTGTGTGTGTGTGTGTGTGTGTGTGTGTGTGTGTGCGTGCGTGCGTGCGTGCGTATGTGTCTGTGTGTGTGTGTGAATTTAACAGAATAGAAAATATTCTATTGTCAGGAAACCTGAAGGTTTATAAGACATAAGTGCAATGGTAAATAAATGAATGAAAATACACAAAGGTAGGTGTGTGTGTGTGTGTGTGTGTGTGTGTGTGTGTGTGTGTGTGTGTGTGTGTATGTGTGTATATGTGTGTGTGTGTGTGTGTGTGTGTGTATCATTTATGTGTGTGTGCATATATATATATTAGTGAATGCATTTGGGACTAACACGTACACTTTGTATCGATGAAATACACCTGCATTTCCACAAAACATAGCAAACACAGAAGAAGCCCAAGTAATGTCATGCATATAACACATCATTCGATGTGGCTTCTGAATAATGAATACATCTCCAGAATAATATGCATTTTTTACCCCCTAAAACAGTTGATATTCGACATGCATCCGTTTATTTAATCACAATCCAAAGCGCTTCCAAGTCTGATAGTGGTAGCTAACGGGTGTATACATTTGCAGCCAGACGCTCATATTTCAGCACCGTATTATCGTATATGACATGAATCACTGTCTCAGAAATCTTGAGGAAAATACGCAGACTCTCTCTCTCTCTCTCTCTCTCTCTCTCTCTCTCTCTCTCTCTCTCTCTCTCTAGTGAGAGTGAGAGTCCAAACTGATAACTGAAAACTCCAAATAATCCTTCACTTGCAGGTCGTTAAGATTATTCAGTGCGTGTGAGAATGGTAACATTATGCCCAGGTTGAAAACACATGAATAGTGTCCACTCTGGAGACATGATCTATCAGGTATGCACACTAATCATGTTCTCCGTTTCTGGATACAGTGACAGTGGATTAATCTCCGTTTGCTGCAATTCTGATCTGAGTCTGTGGTTGACGCACGGGGGTGCGAAAAACCAGGTTCACAATAATTATCGTTCACAAAATTTACGATCTGCTTGACTGACTGTCTGTCTGTCTGTCTGTCTCTCTCCGTAGCATACACACACACACACACACACACACACACACACACACACACACACACACACACACACACACACACACAAACACACACACACACACACATGCACGCGCACAAACACACACATACATACCTACATACATACCTACATGTATATACACATGCACGCTGACACACACACACACACACACACACACACACACACACACACACACACACACACACACACGTACACACCCAACACCATCCTCTCCTCTCAACCCCAACCCCGTACCACCCACCCCCACACCCGCCCACACCTTCCACCCCCCGATACATACCGTCTGGAAATACCGCGAAATCTAGCCGATACCAGCCGTCTCTCTGCTAGTCTAAATTTTTCAAAAAAATATCTCTGCAGACAAAAAAAAAAAAAAAAAAAAAGAAAGAAAAAAAAAGAAAAAAAAGAAAAAAAGAAAAAAAAAAAAAAAAAAAAAAGTCCGCTGGAACTAGCCAGACTTGCCAGTTTCAATGACACAAACGCACAGCAGACAGGGAATATGAATTTCTTGTTCAACCGACTGCAGCACAAAAGCTGTTTCGTTTCAGCTGTGGCCAAAGACTCAAGCTTCCTAGCAGTTCGATAGGGAACCGTGAATGGTTCAGAACCACCCGAAGGCGATTTCATATCCGACAGCTTTCACACACTCACACAACGGCTAGTCAAGGACAGTCCAGTTTTGCTGCAACTGCTTGCAAGCAGACAATATCTACGGGTTCCAGATTAACACGGTAAATATAACTTGGTTATGGCTTGGTTTCTTCCATTTCTTATACGAACGGCGTTTTCCACTTAACTAGGCGACTCCTTGTTTTTGTATCTGTCTGTCTGTCTCTGTCTCTCTCTCTCTCTCTCAGTGAGTGAGTCCATCACTCTCTCTGTGTGTCTGTCATAATTTGTATTTGTATTTCTTTTTATCACAACAGATTTCTCTGTGTGAAATTCGGGCTGCTCTCCCCAGGGAGAGTGCGTCGCTATACTACAGCGCCACCCCTCCACCCCACCCCCCCTTTTTTTTTCCCCCTGCGTGCAGTTTTATTTGTTTTCCTATCGAAGTGGATTTTTCTACAGAATTTTGACAGGAACAACCCATTTGTTGTCGTGGGTTATTTTACGTGCGCTAAGTGCAAGCTGCACACGGGACCTCGGTTTATCGTCTCATCCGAATGACTAGCGCCCAGACCACCACTCAAGGTCTAGTGGAGGGGGGGGGGGGGGGGGGATATCGGCGGCTGAGCCGTGATTCGAGCCAGCGCGCTCAGATTATCTCGCTTCCTAGGCGGACGCGTTACCTCTGGGCCATCACTCCACTCTGAATTATTTTGGATTCAGAGCTAAATGCACTTGTCATACGGCATCAGAGAAGCTTTGTGAAATATTCTTCTAAATAGTAGCAGTTTCAGTTTCAGTTTCAGTTTCTCGAGGAGGCGTCACTGCATTCGAACAAATCCATACAGACTACACAACATCTGCAAGACATTTAAATGCCTGACCAGCAGAATATCCCAACGCACTTAGTCAGATCATGAGTGCATGCATAATTATGTACATTTATGTATCTAGCAGAGTGGATTTCTTCTACATAATTTCACCGGAGGATAACCATTTTGTTGCCGTGTTTTTTTTTTTTTTGTGTTTTTTTTTCTTTCTTTTTTTTCAGTTGTTTTTTTTCAGTGTGTCAAACGCATGCTGCACATGGTACCTCGGTTTATCGTCTGTCCGAATGACTGGTCGCTCAATTTTATTTTTCCGGTCAAACTTGAGAGAGAGGGCGAGAGTGAAAAACGAACCCAGACCCTCTCAGACACTGTTTTGTTCGATAAGCGTCTTAACCATTCTACCATCTTTCTCCAAATATTAGCAAGAAAAAAAAATCAGCGTTTGATTTTGCCAGATCGTTCAGTGTTAGTAATCACGAGCTCCTCCTGACGAAACTTCGTTTAGGAAATGAATGATTTCCCGCTGTCCTAAAACTTATTTCGTCATTCTGTATTCAATTGACAACACCAGCTACGTCAAAACAAATATGTCTACCCTTCTTCAAAGTAGAATAGGAGTTCCACAGGGATCTGTACAAGATCCACGATTTTTTTTTTTCTCGTTTTACACACATGATTTACCTATATTTACATAAACAGAAGCCCTTAAAGAAAACTGTTAGTTAGTCCGCCACTGTCAGTCACTCAGATCCACTTGAGGTATGCCACATTTTGCAGGAACACAAAGTCATCCTTATTAGCTTGTCACAATTGAATCAACTGTCCCTTCATCTAGAGAAAGAAAACCAAATTCATAATGGTTTTTACCAGAAAACAAAACAAAACAAACAAACAAAAAAACGTCAAAATGTGGCTATTAGTTACCAGCCCTTTTTACTTTTACTCTCTCTCTCTCTGTCTGTCTGTCTCTTCTCTGTCTGTCTGTCTCTGTCTCTGTCTGTGTCTCTGTCTCTGTCTCTCTCTCTCTCTCTGTCTGTCTGTCTGTCTGTCTCTCTCTCTCTCTCTCTCTCTCTCTCTCTCTCTCTCTCTCTCTCTCTCTCACCGAACTAAAATAACGGTCCGGCCGGCCTTGTAGTGACTCTCGCCAACAAAGTGTGGCTTTCCGAAAAAAAACAGTCCAGGGCTTTCATTTCGTTCGGGAACGTGCTGCACTGATTTGTCAATGAAGGGACAATCTGCATCAGCTGTTGGCATTAACTCAAATCGCAGCAATGGCACTGTTAACGGACATGACACACTGTCTGACAGTGAACATGCTGAACTGGAAAACGGCCAAGGTAATGCTATTTTTGGCGAAGACAGCGGCGCTAACATTGATAACTTTGATGATGATGATGAATCTTATGATTATGTTAATAAAGATGTATTGTTTTCCTTTATTCACTGGAATGTCCAAGGACTGTTTTCCAAATTAGAAAGTCCAGACTTTA
>NC_134877.1:17570851-17575851 GCF_041734735.1 Babylonia areolata | reverse complement strand
ACTTGGTGCTTTTGTTTCTTCATACACACAACAAAAACGCAGACACATATAGACACACACAGACACACACAGACAGACGGACACACACACACACACACAGACAGACGGACACACACACACACACACACACACACACACACACACACTAACAAAGAAAGAACAAACATCCTTTCTGCAAATAAGCCACTGCATGAACCTGAACGCTTCATGAGAGAACATCAAACAGACAAAAGGCAAAGAGCTGAGTGTGGAAGGTGTTGACAGCACTGGCATGTCTATTTCCAGATGTAAACCCGAAAGGGTAAACATATCCGATACCACGTACATATACCTGGGGAGCGTAGCTAAAACGCATTTACATTCTGGCAAACAAGATTGCTATATTTCTTCCTTCCCTGAGGGGATAGCCTTCAAAATGGTTTACATTTACTTCTATCAGTTGCTACGTGTGTGTGTCTGTAAGATAATTTCTTTTCCCCGGTGTGCATGACAGCTGCAGCTGTGAACAATAAATTATTATTGTTGATGATCTGCCCTCTTATATCTATACGGCTCTTGGCATTTTCAGACATGTATAGCACAGTCCAATTCGTCGTCTTTATTCGGCTCACAATGTGGTGTGAAGGTGGGGATGCGGGGTATGGGGTTCGCGGGTGGGGGTGGGGTGGGGTGGGTGGGTGCGGGTACATATTAAATATTATATAAAAAAAACCCATAAAAAATCACAAAACAACAACAACAACCCAAAATCATTCTGCATCTGTTGTGCATCTCATATGTTTTTGTCACTCGAAGTAGCCAACTTGGTGCTTTCGTTTCTTCATACACACAACAAAAACGCAGACACATATAGACACACACAGACACACACAGACAGACGGACACACACACACACACACACACACACTAACAAAGAAAGAACAAACATCCTTTCTGCAAATACGCGCCACTGCATGAACCTGAACGCTTCATGAGAGAACATCAAACAGACAAAAGGCAAAGAGCTGAGTGTGGAAGGTGTTGACAGCACTGGCATGTCTATTTCCAGATGTAAACCCGAAAGGGTAAACATATCCGATACCACGTACATATACCTGGGGAGCGTAGCTAAAACGCATTTACATTCTGGCAAACAAGATTGCTATATTTCTTCCTTCCCTGAGGGGATAGCCTTCAAAATGGTTTACATTTACTTCTATCAGTTGCTACGTGTGTGTGTCTGTAAGATAATTTCTTTTCCCCCGGTGTGCATGACAGCTGCAGCTGTGAACAATAAATTATTATTGTTGATGATCTGCCCTCTTATATCTATACGGCCCTTGGCATTTTCAGACATGTATAGCACAGTCCAATTCTTCGTCGTCTTTATTCGGCTCACAATGTGGTGTGAAGGTGGGGATGCGGGGTAGGGGGTTCGCGGGTGGAGGTGGGGTGGGGGGGGGGGGGTGCGGGTACATATTAAATATTTAAAAAACAAACAACATAAAAGATCTCAAAACAACAACAACAACCCAAATCATTCTGCATCTGTTGTGCATCTCATATGTTTTTGTCACTCGAAGTAGCCAACTTGGTGCTTTCGTTTCTTCATACACACAACAAAAACGCAGACACATATAGACACACACAGACACACACAGACAGACGGACACACACACACACACACACACACACACACACACACACACACACACACACACACACACACACTAACAAAGAAAGAACAAACATCCTTTCTGCAAATACGCGCCACTGCATGAACCTGAACAGTTCATGAGAGAACATCAAACAGACAAAAGGCAAAGAGCTGAGTGTGGAAGGTGTTGACAGCACTGGCATGTCTTTTTCCAGATGTAAACCCGAAAGGGTAAACATATCCGATACCACGTACATATACCTGGGGAGCGTAGCTAAAACGCATTTACATTCTGGCAAACAAGATTGCTATATTTCTTCCTTCCCTGAGGGGATAGCCTTCAAAATGGTTTACATTTACTTCTATCAGTTGCTACGTGTGTGTGTCTGTAAGATAATTTCTTTTCCCCCGGTGTGCATGACAGCTGCAGCTGTGAACAATAAATTATTATTGTTGACGATCTGCCTGCGTATATTCATACAGAACTCAGCATTTTCTGATCTGTGTAGCACAGCGGAATCCATCATCACCTCTCTACTCAGCTCATGGAGATAAAACTGTGAGTGGAAAAAGACACACACACAAAAAAAGAAAAAAAAAAAGAAAAGAAAAATAATGAACCTAATTTGTTCTGCATATGTTCTGCCACACATTTGTTTTTGTCACTCGAAGGAAGAATAATTAACCAACACTCTTATTGAAAACCAAAAACAACAACAAACGAACAAAACAATGTAGTCTTTATGCTTTCACTTCATCACACACACACACACACACACACACACACACACACACACACACACACACACACACACACACACACAGCACCTCTTTAATAAAAAAAAAAAGAAAAGAGATTCCTATCCTCCTGATAAAAAAGCAAAACAAAACAACAAAACAAAACAAAAGAAACCAACCCTGCTTATTTTGTGGTTTCAAACAATCGATAGAACTACAAACCCACAATAACAGGCAACCAATACAGAGTTACAAAGTGCCGACGATATTGATGCTATGCATACCACATTTCCATTTTTTTGTCTTTTTACTTTACTTCCTTTTTTTTCTTCTTTTTTTTCTCTCTCTCTCTCTCTCTTTTCCTCCCTTTTGTTTCAACGTGGAACTCAGTGGAATAGCTATCAGTCGGCGGATTCTGCCTATGTCTTGCGTCAACGTCCAGGATCTATGCAAATGGTCCGTCTGGTCTGGGCCCGGATTAAGGTGGGCCGGGGTTCTTTTCTCTTCTTCCTCTCGCATCGCTTTGCGTTTCCGGAACTTTGGTGAGCCTGTCAGCATGCATAGTTAGCTGTCGTGTGTCGGCGGGGAATTTCTTAGGGGGGGGGACGGGGGGTTGGGGGGTGGGTGGTGGGTGGGGGGTCCTTGTGATGAGTGCTGTGGTTGGTTTCTCTCGTCAGTCTCAGTCTCTCCCCTTTTTTTTTTTTTTTTTTGTCTCCGTCTCATGTTGTCTCTGCGTCTTTTCCATTAGTTTCTCTCTGTCTCTCTATGTCTCTCCCTCTCTCTGTCTCTGTCTCTTTCTCTGCCCGTCTCTCTCTCTCTCTCTCTCTCTCTCTCTCTCTCTCTCCTCTTTCTCTCTCTGTCCATCTCTTTGACTCTTTTCTCTCTCTTTCTCCCTCCTTCCCTCTCTCTCTCTATGTCTGTCTGTTGTCTGTCTCTCTGCCCGTCTCTCTCTCTCTCTCTCTCTCTCTCTCCTCTTTCTCTCTCTGTCCATCTCTTTGCCTCTTTCTCTCTCTCTCTCTCCCTCCTTCCCTCTCTCTCTCGCTCTCTATGTCTGTCTGTTGTCTGCCTCTCTGCTTCTCTTTCTCTTTCTCTCTCCTCTCCCTCTCTCTCTCTTTCTTTGTCCATCTCTTTGGCCTCTCTCTCTCTCTCTGTTCATAGCTTCTCAGTTTTGTATTGTGTTGCATTGTATAGTTCTGCATTGCATCGTATTACATTCTTTGGTATGCTTCAGACTGTGTTGTTTTGTGTTCCTTTGTATGCATCAGACAGCATTGTATTGTGTTACAATGAATTGCATTGCATTGTATTGTATTGCATTGCATTGCATTGCATTGTATTGCATTGCATCTATTGTATTGTATTACATTGCATTATGTTGTCTTGTGTTGTGTCGTGTCATGTCGGATCGGATCGCATCATATCGTATCGTATCGTATCGTATTGTAATGCATTGCATTGCAGTGCAGTGCAGTGCATTGCATCCCCCCCCCCCCGCCCCCCAGCCCCGTTTATTTCAGACTGCATTGCACCGGATTGCACAGCACAGCATGACATGGCATTGTATTGCATTGTGTTATTCCAAAACAAAGAAGCGAGGAGCAAAATGTCAATCGATGCCTTCAAATAAGAAACACGACACAAGCATTCACTGGTGCTCTCTGAGAGAAACGCGACGCAAGCATTCACTGGTGCTCTCTGAGAGAAACGCGACACAAGCATTCACTGGTGCTCTCTGTGAGAAACACGACACAAGCATTCACTGGTGCTCTCTGAGGGAACGCGATGCAAGCATTCACTGGTGCTCTCTGAGAGAAACGCGACGCAAGCATTCACTGGTGCTCTCTGAGAGAAACACGACACAAGCATTCACTGGTGCTCTCTGAGAGAAACGCGACACAAGCATTCACTGGTGCTCTCTGTGAGAAACACGACGCAAGCATTCACTGGTGCTCTCTGAGAGAAACGCGACACAAGCATTCACTGGTGCTCTCTGTGAGAAACACGACGCAAGCATTCACTGGTGCTCTCTGAGAGAAATGCGATGGAAGCATTCACTGGTGCTCTCTGAGAGAAACACGACACAAGCATTCACTGGTGCTCTCTGTGAGAAACACGACACAAGCATTCACTGGTGCTCTCTGTGAGAAACACGACACAAGCATTTACTGGTGCTCTCTGTGAGAAACACGACCGACACAAGCATTCACTGGTGCTCTCTGTGAGAAACACGACCGACACAAGCATTCACTGGTGCTCTCTGTGAGAAACACGACAGAAGCATTCACTGGTGCTCTCTGTGAGAAACACGACACAAGCATTCACTGGTGCTCTCTGTGAGAAACACGACACAAGCATTCACTGGTGCTCTCTGAGAGAAACGCGACGGAAGCATTCACTGGTGCTCTCTGAGGGAAACGCGATGCAAGCATTCACTGGTGCTCTCTGTGAGAAACACGACAGAAGCATTCACTGGTGCTCTCTGAGAGAAACACGACGCAAGCATTCACTGGTGCTCTCTGAGGGAAACGCGATGCAAGCATTCACTGGTGCTCTCTGAGAGAAACGCGATGCAAGCATTCACTGGTGCTCTCTGAGAGAAACGCGATGGAAGCATTCACTGGTGCTC
>NC_134877.1:17565851-17568351 GCF_041734735.1 Babylonia areolata | reverse complement strand
TTTGTCTGCCTGTCTGTCTCTCTGTCTGTGTCTTTCTGTCTGCCCGTCTGTCTGTCTGTCTCTCTCGTTCTCTCTCTTTCAACTTGCTCTTTCTCTCGCCCTTTTATGTATGGTATGCGCAAGGATGCAGTTATGTATGAAACTGTTGTAGAATTTCCTCTCCCTTGCTCTCTTGTCCCTTTTTGTCATGATCGTTCTCAATGTTTGTTTTTTTTCCCCATCCCAACAGAAGTGGAATGGACAAGGTGAAGCGCGGTGGGATGGGGGCGGGGGGACGGCGGATGGGAGATGGAGGATTAGAAAGCAGAGTAAGAAACGTGGTCCATGCTGGAAGTCAAACCTGGGACCCTAGGATCCATCCTACGTCAAGCGCTTTATCCACCAGGCCACGACGACTACACACACATGATTATCCATCCAACAACCACGATCTTTATTTGGGGGAGGGGTATAAAACGGGAGTTGTACGCCTCGACTTATGGGGGTTCTAATAGTTACCTTTTGACCTGTCTTGGTCCATCATGGTACTAGTAGCTGACGAACTGTACACCTCACACGAGGGTGCCGTCAACAATGGCTATTCCTTGCCCGGCGGGTCTTACTGTGTCAGAGTACAAGCTGAGAGTTGTACACCTCATATGGGGCGGGGGCTTTGGGACGGGGGGGGGGGGGGGGTATCAACAGTGGCTACTCCTTGGCCGGTCTTGCTGTGTCAATGTGCTGGCAAAGGGTTATACACCTCATGTGGGGTGTGCGTGTCAATAATGGCTACTCCTTGGCCGGTCTTGCTGTGTCCATGTGCTGGCAAAGAGTTATACACCTCATGTGGGGTGTGCGTGTCAATAATGGCTACTCCTTGGCCGGTCTTGCTGTGTCAATGTGCTGGCAAAGAGTTATACACCTCATGTGGGGTGTGCGTGTCAATAATGGCTACTCCTTGGCCGGTCTTGCTGTGTCAATGTGCTGGCAAAAAGTTATACACCTCATGTGGGGTGTGCGTGTCAATAATGGCTACTCCTTGGCCGGTCTTGCTGTGTCAATGTGCTGGCAAAGAGTTATACACCTCATGTGGAGTGTGCGTGTCAATAATGGCTACTCCTTGGCCGGTCTTGCTGTGTCCATGTGCTGGCAAAGAGTTATACACCTCATGTGGGGTGTGCGTGTCAATAATGGCTACTCCTTGGCCGGTCTTGCTGTGTCAATGTGCTGGCAAAGAGTTATACACCTCATGTGGGGTGTGCGTGTCAATAATGGCTACTCCTTGGCCGGTCTTGCTGTGTCAATGTGCTGGCAAAAAGTTATACACCTCATGTGGGGTGTGCGTGTCAATAATGGCTACTCCTTGGCCGGTCTTGCTGTGTCAATGTGCTGGCAAAGAGTTATACACCTCATGTGGAGTGTGCGTGTCAATAATGGCTACTCCTTGGCCGGTCTTGCTGTGTCAATGTGCTGGCAAAGAGTTATACACCTCATGTGGGGTGTGCGTGTCAATAATGGCTACTCCTTGGCCGGTCTTGCTGTGTCAATGTGCTGGCAAAGAGTTATACACCTCATGTGGGGTGTGCGTGTCAATAATGGCTACTCCTTGGCCGGTCTTGCTGTGTCAATGTGCTGGCTGGGAGCTGTACACCTCATCTGTGTGTGTGTGGGGGGGGGGGGGGGGGGGGGGGGGGGGGGGGGGGGGGGGGGGGGGGGGGTCAACAATTGCTGCTCCTTAGCCGGGTTCTTAGCAGTGTAAATGCTGATAGTTGTACACTTCCTAATGTGCAGGTATGTTGAAAGCACCTCCTCTTGGCCTGCGTGGTGTGTGTCCCACTAAAGTGATCTGCCTCGTGCAGGGGTCAATCCATGACGAACAAACTAACATCCTTGGTAGAGGTTGACATGTTGCAGAAGGCTCGTACCATCCTCCGCCTACCAGACAGGCCAACAATGCTTCTGCTGGTCACGTACGATCGTGTAGCCTGACCTAACCAGTGGAGTGATGGCCTAGAGGTAACGCGTCCGCCTTGGAAACGAGAGAATCTGAGTGCGCTGGTTCGAATCACGGTTCAGCCGCCGATATTTTCTCCCCCTCCACTAGACCTTGAGTGGTGGTCTGGACGCTAGTCATTCGGATGAGACGATAAACCGAGGTCCCGTGTGCAGCATGCACTTAGCGCACGTAAAAGAACCCACGGCAATAAAAGGGTTGTTCCTGGCAAAATTATGTAGAAAAAGTCCACTTCGAAAGGAAAAACAAATAAAACTACACGCAGGGAAAAAATACAAAAAAATGGGTGGCGCTGTAGTGTAGCGACGCGCTGTCCCTGGGGAGAGCAGCCCGAATTTCACACAGAGAAATCTGATGTGATAAAAAGAAATACAAATACAAACCAAACTTGTCTGGTTTAAACACAGCCAATATCTATCCTGTGGTATCCAGGAAGCAATACAAACAATGAGCCATAATCCCAATGCACATGAAAAAAGAAAGAAAAGAAAATTAAAAACTCCTCTT
>NC_134877.1:17548351-17558351 GCF_041734735.1 Babylonia areolata | reverse complement strand
TAAATAGTATGGTAGATTACCTCGCAGGCAGAGAGATATCTCACTCAGTAAGGCCAGTCTTCTCTTCTCCTCTACACAGACCCCTCGGATGTCCAGTGGGTGTCTCATTGACCCAACCTTTAGCTTCCGTCGTCAGAATTGTGGTATTCTTTGTCAACATTTACCTCTTCAGTATAAGAGCCTTCCGCTTGCAATATTTTGATGGTGGTAATTGGGGTGAAACGCTGTTAACGTTGTCTCTTTCGCCGTTCGTATGGAGAGAGTTAAACATTCTTCATGTAATGGTTTGATAACTGTTGTGGGCACTATTTTGTTTGTTTGTTTGTTGTTAGTTTCTTCTTCTTCTGTTCTTTTAGGAGGTGGGTGAGTTGGTGGGGTGGGGGGGTTGGGGTGTATGGTGTCTGGGGTTAGGGTAGGGTTGAAGCAGGGAGAGGTAAGTTAGGGTAAAAGGGTGTATGAGTGGAGTAAGGAATCAAAGAGATAAATAGTATGGTAAATTACCTCGCAGGTAGAGAGATATAAAAGAGAAAGAGCCTTTCCAATGGTTTATTCACCAATATGAATATACCACCCGTTAACACGGTTAAATTGATAGCATAAATTTTCGACGAAATTTTGCAAATCAGTATGTGGACAACTTATTATCTACGTCTCTCTTTTTGGTATGCATATAAAAATTTATAGAAACATTTCGTTATTTTTCTTGCCCCGATTACCAGTTTTGTTTGTGACATGGAATAAGGCTGTCTTTAAACTAAACTCATCAACGAAAGAAAAATCAAACCCACCTATCTCCTTGTTTCTTTTCCACACGCTCGGGTTTTTATTTATTTATTTATTAAAATTTTATTTTTTTAGTACGCAGGGGTACGTTTGGAAATCTTTTCATGGCAAATGGATGCACCACTTCAATATGTTTGCACTTCTCTTCAAAGGCCCTTACTTCACCTGAACATGTTGTGACTAGCTCAATTTGTGATTCAAACAATCAAACAAGAGAGAGAGAGAGAGAGAGTTGGGACGGAGTTCGGACGGAAGCATTGCTTTGAGAATTTCGATGAGCATTGTTTGTTAAGATTTACACGAAGAGAAAGAGAACATCAGCGGCTTCTTTTGAACCTTTGAAAGAAATGTTTACTGAACAAGACAGATTGTTTCTTTGATCTATAGTTTAAAACTCCCCGTTGGTTGCTTTAATACCTGAACAAATACGAACGGAAGTATCATTTCGCATGCATTGCAATTGCAAACCGATCAGTCGATCACAAATCATCCTGCCACACCCGGAAATGCCACAGCTTTGTTCAAACATCATTTTGTATGTGCCTGCATTATTGCATTAGGCAGACATATGGAAAACGAAACCTTGGGCGAATGAAGAAGAAGAAGAAGAAGAAGAAGAAGAAGAAGGAGTCGTGCCCACCACACACTAGACATGTCAGTCAAGAAAGACATTCAGCAGGTGCTGTGTGTGGTCTCCATTTCTTCTTCCTTGTTTACCAGGGCGAGTGGCATGGTGCTCTTGTTTTGTGTCTGGCAGAAGAAGAAGAAGAAGAAGAAGAAGAAGAAGAAGAAGAGAAACAAACAAAAATCAACAGTCGTTAAGCTTTGTGCGGCAGTCTAAATCTTCCATTTGTAGGATTCTCAGCCAATATCGAAAAACAAAACTAAATGCAGAATAACATATAGTAAAGAGTGGTAACTCTCTCCATTCACAAGGTACACAACTTCAAGTCAGTGCTGCTTACGCTACCGATTCAGCTGGCACACAGGGAAAAAAAAGTACATTGGAACAAACCCAGACACGTCCTCTGGGAACATAGACCTGGGGGAACATAGACCTGGGGTAGGGGGGCTTAGACCTTGGGGAACATAGACCTGGGGGGATATAGACCCAGGGGGCATAGACCTGGGGGAACATAGACCTGGAGGTATATAGACCGGGGGAGGGGCATAGATCTGTGGGAATATAGAGCAGGGGGGATAGACCTGTGGAAACATAGACCTGGGAGGGATATAGACCAGAGGGAGGGGGAACGTAGACCTGGGGGAACATAGGGTAGGGGGGAATAGACCTTGGCGGAACATAGACCTGGGGGAACATAGACCAGATGGAGGGGGAAGGGGGGGGGGGTGAAGGGGGCATAGACCTGGCGGAACATTGACCCGGCGGAACATAGGCCTGGGGGAATGCACACCAGAGGGAGGGGGCGCATAGAGAGACGGTGAGACACAGAGAGGGGTTTAGTGAGGAGACAGAGGGAGATATTTTCTTTTTAGTCAGTCGTGTCCGACTATGACCATCAGAACAGCAGAGGAGGCAACTGCTGTTCCGACTATTTGGGCTAGAATTTGATTATAGTGGAGAGTGTCTTGCCCAAGTTACATCCCCACTCTCTCGGCCAAGAGAGTTTTAGGACAGTCGGCGGCGTTGGGATGGTTCCCAAAGGCCAACTAGCCCACAAGGCTTCAGCACTAAGAGCCAGTGCAATTTTGCCTCCTAGTTTGAGAGTCATGGTCTTTCACAAAAAGACTAAGCTGTAAATGGTTTCCCATTGACTGGAGAAACCATTGATAATACAGCTCTCACTTTGCTGTTGGCCCAAATGTAAAGTTATGTCAATCTGTGATATAAGCTCAGTGTTGGGCCTTGGGAGATAATAATAACATCAATAACATCATCATCATCATCAACAACAACAACAATAATATTAATAATATAATAATAATAATAATAATAATAATAATAATAATAATAATAATAATAATAATAATAATAATAATAATAATAATAATAATAATAATAATAATAATGACAGTGTGGATACGGAGTTCAGCTCTAGGTTGTTTGGTGATGATCGAAAAACAGCATCGTTCTGGGTACTGTACAGACCAATAATTAAGGGAGCGTCCCACACTGCACACATGACGATAATTTACACACTTGACGGATGACAGAAACAACCGACGGTAACTCCCACTGCAGAGATGTCTTTTCAGCAGCCGCTCTGTCGCTGGTCTGTCTGTCTGTCTGTCTGCAAAGATACGTTATGTCAATGAAAAAGAAAGAAAGAAAAAAGAAAAAGAAAAAACAACAACTAAACTCATAAAAGGAAGAAAACAAGAGAGGCAAGGCCTTCAAGACTCACTTGTGATACACTGAAAAGAAAACATCCAAGCTTTTTATGTATTGTGTATAATTTCAAAATGTAATGTTTAAGATGAGAAAGATCAGTTTAAAGCGAATTAAGTCTCCTAGCATTAATTACAGAGTAATTTCCCTTTTTTACTATCTGCACCAAAACGTTTGCAAAATAAATAAAACTTCCATGCTTAGCAAAAGAAGTTCCTGTTTGAACAAAAAATGATAATGATGACTGCTCTTGTTGTTGGTTCAGAATATCAGATCAAAGTGCCAAGATTAGAGAATACAAAAAATATAAATATAACAGTAAATGCAGTTTGCATATAATTAGGCTTCATTATTTATTTTTTGTGCCCATCCCAGAGGTGCAATATTGTTTTAAACAAGATGACTGGAAAGAAATGAATTTTTCCTATTTTTATGCCTAATTTGGTGTCAACTGACAAAGTATTTCCAGAGAAAATGTCAATGTTAAAGTTTACCACGGACACACGGACACACAGACACAGACACAGACACAGACACACACAGACACACACATACACACAGACACACAGACACACGCACACACACACACACACAGACAACCGAACACCGGGTTAAAACATAGACTCACTTTGTTTACACAAGTGAGTCAAAAATATGGTGGATAGAGAAAGTGTTAGGGATAGGGGGAAAAAGAAAGGAAGATGGGTCTGTATCCTTCGAGACACAGCAAAATGGGAGCCGTTCGAATGCTCTCTTTTACGAAGAGAGTCAATCATTTGTATGCCTGATATCAGTGCCAGTGCAGTTTTATTACCCCCCCCCCCCCCCCCCCCCCCCCCCCCGTGGATTCGTGAAAGATATCTCGACGATGGCAATGAATAATTCTCCCACGGCAACTGATCCAGACGCGTCATTTACAATTTAGCACAGCTGTTAGCGGGAGAAAAAAAAAATCACAATCACAATCACATGACTTCCCGAAGTTATCAAGGAAGGGGTGTATTAAGAGTCGGAAAGAGGGAAGGAAGGAAGAAGAAATACCACAATCTAATGACTGCCCAAAGCAACCAACGAAGAGTTGTATTACGAATCGGAAGGAAGGAAGGAAGGAAAGAAGGAAGGAAGGAAGAAAGATAAGAAGGAAGGAAGGAAGGAAGGAAGGAAAGAAGGAAGGAAGGAAGAAAGATAAGAAGGAAGGAAAGAAAGAAGGAAGGAAAGCACCCGCTCTAAATGGTGAAGTGGTTAGTGTGGCATCTCAGACTGACGAGTGGTTGAGTGCAGGCGTGGGTGGGTGAATTGGTGGATGGATGGGTGAGTGAGTGAGTGAATGTGTGTGTGGGGGTGAGGGGGGGAGGGGGGGCGCGGGGGCGCGGAGGGTCATTCACTTCGCGGAGGCATCTTTGGGAGTGTTGCTCCTAACCGACACTGCAGGTATCTATCTCTCTGTATCTCTCGGGCCTGGTTGACAAGCCAGCCAGGGTGTATTTTGAAAGGACGACGTAGAGTGCAGTCTTGTCTTGTAGTCCCGTGTGGACTTCCGTAGCGGGATCGGTAACATCCTCATCCTCATTTATCATAGATACATAGAAAGGAAACAAAACAAATACTCCGTTTTCGGGGGTGTGCATGCTGGGTATGTTCTTGTTTCCATAACCCACCGAACGCTGACATGGATTACAGGATCTTTAACGTGCGTATTTGATCTTCTGCTTGCATATACACACGAAGGGGGTTCAGGCACTAGCAGGTCTGCACATATGTTGACCTGGGAGATCGGAAAAATCTCCACCCTTTACCCACCAGGCGCCGTCACCGTGATTCGAACCCGGGACCCTCAGATTGAAAGTCCAACGCTTTAACCATTCGGCTATTGCGCCCGTCACTTCCTCTTCTATGTTTTTGGTGAGTTCCTGTCATGGTCTTCGATGTCGGCAGATTCATGTGTGGGTGGGTGGGGTAGAAGTTTGGTGGGTGAGGGGCTGCTGTCTTTGTTTGCGGAGGGACGGTGGTGGCGGTCTTCACTCTGGAAGGGATGCTCATTCAGTCTGGTTTCACGCCGACTAAGCGATTATTGTCGTCAGCAGCGGTAGAAAGAGAGAGAGAGAGGCCGACGCTGGAACTACGACGGACAAACCCGGGTGTGGCCGTGTATGGGGGAATCTAAATGAACGGTGTGGAAGTAATGCCACAGATGACGGGGCAGCACAAAAAAAAAAAAAAAAAAAAAAAAAGAGAGAGAGGGAGAGAGGGAGAGAGAGAGAGAGAGAGAGAGAGAGAGAGAGAGAGAGGTGGGGGAGGGGTGCGGGAGGCGGGGTGGGTGCTTAGTGGGTGCTATTCTGCTTATGTTGAATCAGAACAGCTGCTAACGAACACCACCGAAGTGACTCAGTAGCCGCAGTGCGTATCTCCTCTGGTGTGTGGCGCACTAACACCAATGCAATTATTATAAAATTGCATTTGCCATGGCATTTACCACATCATGTCACAGACAAAGTACCGTATGACCACTTACATGTATTAATCCGAAACATTTTCTCGCTCAGTTCCCATCATTGCCATAACAATTAAATTTTCCTTGAGCTTTACCACGCACCTTTGGTGCTGTTGTTGTTGTATTTTTTATTTATTTTTTTATTTTTTTTATTATCGACTGGATCTGGATCTCTGTCACTTACCGACGCTGTCCTCTTTCACAACAAATTTGAAAACCCACCTTTTCTAAAAGGCCATAAGATGAGATAAAGAATAGCTGTGTGTCTATAGTCACCCCATACTACCTACCCCACTTTACCAGCTACTGAAATCATCACGTAGTGTATGTGTGTGTGTGTGAGTTCACTGTGTGTGTGCGCGAGCGCGCCTCTGTGATTGTTCATATCCTCAAATGGTATTATTGTCTTCGTCTATAAAGATGTGTTGTAATTTTGTTTTCATGTGTAGGCACAGGTATGCTATCATGGACTATTGTGTATCGCATATGCATTGTTTCGTATGAGGCGCTTAGAGCCCATTATATGGGCTCCAAATGCGCGCGCACACACACACACACACACACACACACACACACACACACACACACACACACACACACACACACACACACACACACACACACACACACACACACACACACACACACACACAAGATTCATACTATAACACGCATGCATGAATTTAAAAGTTTTAAGAGAAAATAAGAGATGAAAAGCATACAATACATGTTCTTCATCATTGATATAAACAGTTTCAGTTTCACTATGAGTTTCACGATAAGTATCATTATCATAAAAGGCGAAATTTAAAAAAAAAAGAAAGTGTTTTGTGCATGATGTCCGCCATCGTTCGACGATGCAGGCCTTTTTTTTTTTTAGGAGAAATCAGTGGATGCGTAAAATTTCTGCAAATGAGCAGGATAGTCTCAGCATCCTTGGAAGGTTCTTCCCCCCCCCCCCCTTTTTTTTTTGTTTGTTTTTTTGTTCTCTCTTTTTTTTCTTTCGTTTTTTTCTTTCTTTTTTGTTCCTTCCATCCTCATTTTTCTCCTTTCTGTTGTCTTTTCTTTCTCTTTTTTTTTTCTCTTCTCTCATCTCTTTATTCTGCCTTTCTCTCTCTCTCTCTCTCTCTCTCTCTCTCTCTCTCTCTCTCTCTCTCTCTCTCTCTCTCTCTCTGTGACGATGCAGGACTTCTTCCAGGACCGTTGGTGAAGCCATAGGCTAACCGTATGGCTCTAGTTCCACCAAACTGACAGTGCTGCTGATTTTACGTACATCACTGCTTCTTGCTGGCTGAAGATTGTCTAGGGCACTGAATCGGTTATTACTTATTAGACTCTGGTAATGAACATGGTGTATGATCAATGGTTTCATCACTGCAATGGGGAAGTCATTGACAGCTTAGTCTTTTGTGAAGGACTATGACTCTGAAATGAGGAGGCAAGATTGCAATGCAAGGCTAGTTGGCCTTTTGGGAACCATCCCAAACGCCGACTGTCATAAAACCTTCTTGGTAGGGATATAACTTGCGCAAGACATTCTCCAATATTACTCAAATACCCAGCCCAGACAGTCAAGGTAGCAGATGTCTCCTCTGTTGTTCTTGTGGTCATAGTCGGACACGACTGACTGTCATACAATGAGCATGGATCACACCACTGCTTCTGACGGTTTACGGGCAGGGCAGTAGATCGGCCCCTTAATGTTAACTCCAACAAAGACGCGATTTGTTTGTTTGTTTGTTTGTTTTATTTAACATCTTGACATATCGAAATAAGATCAGCGTGGCTTGAATCTGAATTGAATTTTTGTGTGGCGTGGCTGATTTGGGACTGAACAAAAGTAATGCGATCGAAAGAGGAAGAATACTGACTAAACAAAAGTAATGCAATATAAAGAGGAAGAAGTCTTGCTGAACTAAAGTAATGCAATATAAAGAGGAAGAAGTCTTGCTGAACTAAAGTAATGCAATATAAAGAGGAAGAAAAACTAAACTGAGCAAAAGTAATGCGATACAAAGAGGAAGAAGTCTGGCTGAACTAAAGTAATGCAATATAAAGAGGAAGAAGTCTGGCTGAACTAAAGTAATGCGATATAAAGAGGAAGAAGTCTGGCTGAACTAAAGTAATGCGATATAAAGAGGAAGAAGTCTGGCTGAACTAAAATAATTCAATATAAAGAGGAAAAAACTAAACTGAGCAAAAGTACTGTTCTATACGAAGAGGAAGAAGTCTGGCTGAACAAACGTAATGCGATATAAAAAGAGGAAGAAGTCTGGCTGAACTAAAGTAATGCGATATAAAAAGAGGAAGAAGTCTGGCTGAACTAAAGTAATGCGATATAAAAAGAGGAAGAAGTCTGGCTGAACTAAAGTAATGCGATATAAAGAGGAAGAAAACTAAACTGAGCAAAAGTAATGCAATATAAAGTGGGAGAAGTCTGGTTGAACAAAAGTAATGCAATATAAAGTGGAAGAAGTCTGGTTGGACAAAAGTAATGCAATATAAAGTGGGAGAAGTCTGGTTGAACAAAAATAATGCAATATAAAGTGGGAGAAGTCTGGTTGAACAAAAGTAATGCAATATAAAGAGAAAGAAGTCTGGTTGAACAAAAGTAATGCAATACAAAGAGAAAGAAGTCTGGTTGAACAAAAGTAATGCAATATAAAGAGAAAGAAGTCTGGTTGAACAAACATAATGCGATATAAAGAGAAAGAAGTCTGGTTGAACAAAAGTAATGCAATATAAAGTGGAAGAAGTCTGGTTGAACAAAAGTAATGCAATATAAAGAGGAAGAAGTCTGGTTGAACAAAAGTAATGCAATATAAAGTGGAAGAAGTCGGGTTGAACAAAAGTAATGCAATATAAAGTGGAAGAAGTCGGGTTGAACAAAAGTAATGCAATATAAAGTGGAAGAAGTCGGGTTGAACAAAAGTAATGCAATATAAAGTGGAAGAAGTCGGGTTGAATAAAAGTAATACAATATAAAGTGGAAGAAGTGCAATATAAAGTGGAAGAAGTCGGGTTGAATAAAAGTAATGCAATATAAAGAGAAAGAAGTCTGGTTGAACAAAAGTAATGCAATATAAAGTGGAAGAAGTCGGGTTGAATAAAAGTAATGCAATATAAAGAGAAAGAAGTCGGGTTGAATAAAAGTAATGCAATATAAAGTGGAAGAAGTCTGGTTGAACAAAAGTAATGCAATATAAAGTGGAAGAAGTCTGGTTGAACAAAAGTAATGCAATATAAAGTGGAAGAAGTCGGGTTGAACAAAAGTAATGCAATATAAAGTGGAAGAAGTCTGGTTGAACAAAAGTAATGCAATATAAAGTGGAAGAAGTCTGGTTGAACAAAAGTAATGCAATATAAAGTGGAAGAAGTCGGGTTGAATAAAAGTAATGCAATATAAAGTGGGAGAAGTCTGGTCGAACAAAAGTAATGCAATATAAAGTGGGAGAAGTCTGGTTGAACAAAAGTAATGCAATATAAAGTGGGAGAAGTCTGGTTGAACAAAAGTAATGCAATATAAAGTGGAAGAAGTCTGGTTGAACAAAAGTAATGCAATATAAAGTGGAAGAAGTCGGGTTGAATAAAAGTAATGCAATATAAAGTGGAAGAAGTCGGGTTGAATAAAAGTAATGCAATATAAAGTGGAAGAAGTCCAAATGATATAGACTGCTGACTGATGTCCTGACCTGTGAGCTCTGTCTTTGTCTCAGCGAGGTTAAGACAGCCTTTCACAGATACTTGTCAGTAACAGTCAAACTGTTTATGTTTAGTCCAACAACAAAGACACGATGTATTAAAGGAAGGAATGTAAGGCAAGTGATGTTGATAGCTGAGCAACGTGGCAGAATGGTTAAGACGCTCACCCACCAAAAACAGAGCCAATGAGAGTCTGGGTTCTTCTTCTTCTTCTGTGTTCGTGGGCTGCAACTCCCACGTTCACTCGTATATGCGCGAGTGGGCTTTTACGTGTATGACCGTTTTTAACCCGCCATGTAGGCAGCCATACTCCGCTTTCGGGGGTGTGCATGCTGGGTATCTTCTTGTTTCCATAACCCACCGAACGCTGACATGGATCACAGGATCTTTAACGTGCGTTCAGGCACTAGCAGGTCTGCACATATGTTGACCTGGGAGATCGTAAAAATCCCCACCCTTTACCCACCAGGCGCCGTCACCATGATTCGAACCCGGGACCCTCAGATTGAAAGTCCAACGCTTTAACCACTCGGCTATTGCGCCCGTCAGAGCCTGTGTTCGAATCCCGCTCTCGCCCTTTCTCCCACGTTTGACTGGCAAATCAAACTGAGCGTCTGGTCAATCGGATGAGACGATAACCCAAGATACCGTGTGCTGCACGGTCTTTGCGCACT
>NC_134877.1:17530851-17533351 GCF_041734735.1 Babylonia areolata | reverse complement strand
TTGCTGTTTTTTCAACACAGCTGTCTATCTCTTTTCCCTTTAGACTGTGCTGTGCAGTGAGTGATCATAATCAAGCGGCACTTCGTGAACTGAAAAACTGGAACAGATCACGAGACTCAAGGACGCACGCTGTGTGTGTGCGTGCATGTGCGCGCGCGCGCGCGTGTGTGTGTGAGTGAGAGAGAGAGAGAGTGAACTGGAGTTCAATGCTTACGTTTTGTTGGGTTTTTTTTTTCCGCTTCACTGTCCATTCACAATATTGGCACGTGAAACACCCTGTGTGTAATGGGCGCGGGGAGGTGACCATCAGCCTGACGACGTTTACGGTGACCAGGTAATTGCAGGTCGGCAGATCGATGAAGCTCACGAGGTCTGGCGCTCCATTAGGCGTGCGGGACATCTGTTAATGCAAGTGAGTGCCCCCCCCCCCCTTACCTCCCCCTTACCCCTTCCCTTCACTCAACTTCCCCCTCCCCCTCCTCATTGCCCTGCCCACCACCACCACCCAACCGCCACCACAGTCCTTGATTAGGAGGCGATTCATGCATCGCGTGCGGCCGGTCTGCTGCACAAGGATTCTGCTCCTCATGGTGTGCACTTAATGAAGTGTTCTGGACCATCGGTTTCATTGTGGTTCTGGTAGTTAAAACAAAGAAGAAAAACAGAGCAGAGGGGGTGTTTGACGGGATTCCAAACTTTGGTGTGAATCTATCGATACGTAACACAACAGGTTGGCATCTTGTTCCCCCCTCTCTCTCTCTCTCTCTCTCTCTCTCTCCCAGACAGAGACAATTCACCATGTGGCGGCAACGTGTTGGTGGCTGCTGAGCTGTCAAAGGAGAACCAATCAGTGTGTTTCCCGGCAGTTGTGAGAGTGTGTGTGCATCTTGTGTCTGTGACTGTGTCTGTGACTGTCTGCCACTGACTTCCCGCTGCCTCCTTCTGCCAGCCTCCTTTTTTGCAGTGCTGGCTAAAAACTGGTGGCCACTGCTGGTCACCGACCGGTCACGCAAGGCTCGGCGAGGACCGAGAGTTGAGTGGACAACTGTCAAGCCGTCAGGTGACCACTGGTTCAGCCCAGCCGGGCCACGCCAATGTAAAGAAGAGGGAAAGGGAAGGACGTGCTTGCCGTTTAGTTTCTTCCTTCGCTGTCACCATTACTCTTAGGAATCGGCTCGGCTGTCTTTTATTGTGTGTGTATTGTTGTGTTTTTCTCTCTCTTTTGTGATTAGCCTTACCCTGTGGTGACCCAAAGTGACAGTGTGTCAATAGTAAACGAAGGAGTAAACATAAGCCAACAGAAATATAAATAAATCAGTACATAAAAAAAAAATACATGAATACGCAAACGAAAAGGTGTAAAACAAAACAAAAGCAGGAACAAAGAAGGCGGAAAAAGAAACAGGTGATTTAATTATCGTGGTTATTCTTGTGACATCCAAATTAGCTGACGCAGTTCTTGTGACATTTAAGCAAGTTGACATAAGTCAACCTGTTAAGACGGCTGTTCAAGCGTCCGCATTGGATGGACTTTATTTTATTCTTTTTTTTTTCTTTTGTCCAAATCAAACGCGTTCAGGACAACTATTTGTGTAAAATCGTGATACCTGTGTTCAGAAACTGTTGTGCTTCGTGTGACAGACCAGCATGCAAAAAGCGGAAACGAACTGTCACAAGTGAAGCTTAAACTGGTGTTGGGTATTGTTGCTGAACCCAGAACATTTGTGTTTGTCATTATTGAAAGAAATTCTATTCGTGAATTGAATAAAAAGCTATAGAAATAGTACTGTTGTTTTAGTTTTCAAAAGCCTAACATTATTTCCAACAAAAATCATGCTTTTCTTCCCAAACAATGACAGCCGCAGAAAAATAAGGTAAAGAAAAAGAGTACATAAATAGATAAGCATTCAATAAAAAGAAGAAAGAAAGCAGTTTCTACCACAACAATTGGCATTCAATGTGCAGCGATGTCGGTGAACTGAAAACCACTACCATCAACAACAACATCCCCCTTCCCAAACAATCGTGTATAATGAAATAATAAACTGTGAAAGAATTAGTTCAAGAACAAAAACCCTGTATTTCTTTGGACTGCGTGTGCCCTGGAATAAAAGTTAGAGTGGTGGAACGCAAAGAAGTCAGGATATTTCTTTATAAAAAAAAAGCTTTTGAAAATAAAAATCAATAAAAAAAGAAGTCTCGTCTATTGTGAAAAGGAAACAAATAACAGACAAAAGAAAGGGGGAAAAAAAGAAAAGAAACGACAGTTCCAACAAAACATCGACACAAAACAACACCACCTACAACTACGAAAAAAAAAAAAAAAAAAAAAAAAACTGCTGGGAAAACGACCTTATCAACAACAGCAACAACAACGACCTTATCACCAACAACAACAACAACAACAACAACACCAAGGAGACGAACAACTGCAGCCATCCATATATCTTCGATTTCGACTATCTATTTCCACGGACTCTTAAGCCTCGTCATCACTCGT
>NC_134877.1:17525851-17528351 GCF_041734735.1 Babylonia areolata | reverse complement strand
GCAGTGAATAATTTCACAGAAGATTGAGATCTACAGAGGTGTGGGTTTTTTTATGTTGCAGATAGTGTATTGCATTACATTGTATTTTAGTGTGTTGTATTACTCTTTTTGTCACAACAGATTTCTGTGTGTGAAATCGGAGGTGCTCTCCCCAGGGAGAACGCGTCGCTGCACTGAGAGCGCCACCCATATATATATATATATATATATATATATATATATATATATATATATTTTTTTTTTTTTCTCTGCCTGCAATTTTGTTTGTTTTCTTTTCGAACTGGATGTTTCTACAGAATTTTGCCAGGGGCAACCGTTTTGTTGCAGTGGGCTCTTTCCCAATGCGCTAAGTGCATGCTGTACACTGGACCTCGGTTTATGGTATCTCAGTTTTCAGTTTCACTTTCTCAAGGAGGCGTCACTGCGTTCGGACAAATCCATACACGCTACACCACATCTGTTGAGCAGATGCCTGACCAGCAGCATAACCCAACGCGCTTAGTCAGGCCTTGAGTGCATGCTTACATATTTGTGTACCTATGAAAGTGGATTTCATTTTACGTAATTTCGCCAGAGGACAACACTCTCGTTGCCATGGGTTCTTTTTCAGTGCGCCAAGTGCGTGCTGCACACGGGACCTCGGTTTATCGTCTCATCCGAAAGACTAGACGCTCAGTTTGATTTTCCAGTCAAACTTACAGGAGGAAGGTGGCAGAATGGTTAAGACGCTCAGCTGCCAATACAGAGAGTCCGTGAGGGTGTGGGTTCGAATCCCGCTCTCGCCCTTTCTCCTAAGTTTATGGTATCATCCGAATGACTAGCGGTCCAGACCACCACACCACTCAAGGTCCAGAGAAGATACTGGCGACTGTGCCGGGCCCGCGGGATTCGATCGAACCAGTGCAGTTCAGATTCTTCTCGCTTTCCTACGCGGACGCCTAACCCCACAAGAACAAACACTCCACTCCAGCTAGGGCTGAGGGTTGGAGTCTGTTTTGTTCCCCTCTTCCGACCTCCCCCCCCGACCCCCCGCCCCCCCGCTCCCCCGCCCCCTCCCACTCGGGTCGGGGTTGAAGTCTGTTTCGTTCTCCACCCACCCCACCCCTCCCACACCATCCCTCCCTTCCCCCACCCTCCACCCTCCACCCCCCCCCCCCCCATGCCTTCCGTTTCGCATGTCATGATAAGTTGGAAGAAAAGTCAGGAAGAAAGGAAGGTCGCTGGGTTTTTTAATTACAGAGGAGGGGGTGTGTGTTGTCTCGTTGTCGCTGGGGATGCTCGAGCTTCATTTTGCCAACATCATATTAATTTTGTTCCTCCTGGAAATGAATGAAAGAACGAACGAATGGAGGTGCAGAGCGGGAGGGGGATGGCACGCGGTGGTGGTGGTGGTGGAGGGTGTTCGGACGTGGAAGGAGATATTTTCCGTCCAGTCATGTTGCTGCCGTTGCCGTCGTTGTCATCATACCCCCGTCTTTTCTATTCTTTTTTTTTTTTTTTTTTTTCTGTCTCAGTCGGCGAAACCAGTTACAGATCTCTCTCAAAACGACCTCTTGGGAACGTGCGTAGTATTCGCATCTAATATGCGGGGGTGGGAGATAGTGTGTGTGTGTGTGTGTGGGGGGGGGGGGGGGGGGGGGGGGGGGGGAGGGGGGAGGGGAGGAGCGGGGAGGGCGATCATGGTGAAATGATGCTGGAATTTTTTTCAATTTTATTTTAATTTTATTTATTTATTTGTTTGTAAACCACAGCAGCCGTGGCGTTGTGTGCGCTGCCAGTGTACTGAGCATCACTCATTTTCCTCAGTGAGGGGCTTACTTGTTTGCACAGGTGTTTCCATGATTTATAGTTATCGATCATATATCACTGGATAATTCTGGTTGTTGTTTTTTTTTGTTCGGATATAATGATATTGGATTTTTTTGACATGCTGTTTTTTTAAATCTGACTACTCGCATAATTTGCATCCGAACACTTAGATATTTTGCAGATACCTTAAGGTTACTATGTGAACATTTTCAATGAATTCGGTGTCCCTATCACTGAGAAAATACTTGTCAAAAAACGGTTTACTTTTGGGGGGACACCCGATATATATATATATATATATATATATATATATATATATATATATATATATATATATTTTTTTTTTTTTTTTTTTTTTTTTTTTTTTTTTTTTTTTTCTTTTGTTTTGTTTTGTTGGGTTTGATTATTGTTTGTTAGCTTCATTTTTTTGTTGTTGTTTTTGCGGAAACTTCGATTTTTCAAACGCATTTGAAGAAAATAAAACTTTTCATGGTTACAATTGTGCCTGCAAAGCTGTCAGTGTATCCAGTGAGAGGATACGTGGGGGAGGGGCAGACAGACAGACAGACAAACAGACAAACAAACACACGCAGACAAACACACACACACACACACACACACACACACACACACACACACACACACACACACACACACACAAAACAACAACAAAAAACAAAACAAAAAAAAA
>NC_134877.1:17510851-17515851 GCF_041734735.1 Babylonia areolata | reverse complement strand
CACGCACGCACGCCCATACGCGCATAAATACAACACACACACACACACACACACACACACACACACACACACACACACACACACACACACACACACACACACACACACACACACACACACACACACACACACACACACACGAACGAAGAAGAAAATATCACAGATTAACATAAGCTTACAGTTGGAACAACTACAAAGTGAGAGCTGTATGATCAATGTTTTGGTGTGTTTTTTTGGTTTTTTTTTCCATTTCAATGGGAAGTCATTCAAAGCTTAGTCTTTTGTGAAGGCTATGACTCTCAAACTAGTTTGCCAGCTGTCCTAAAAAAAACCCAAACAAAAAACAAAAAAAAACCCTCTTCTTCTACGAAAGACTGGGGATGTAGTAACTTGGGCAAGAGACTTCTTCTTCCTCTTCTTCTTCTTCTGCGTTCGTGGGCTTCAACTCCCACGTTCACTCGTATATACGCGAGTGGGCTTTTTACGTGTATGACCGTTTTTACCCCGCCATGTAGGCAGCCATACTCCGCTTTCGGGGGTGTGCATGTTCTTGTTTCCATAACCCACCGAACGCTGACATGGATTACAGGATCTTTAACGTGCGTATTTGATCTTCTGCTTGCGTATACACACGAAGGGGGTTCAGGCACTGGCAGGTCTGCATATATGTTGACCTGGGAGATCGTAAAAATCTCCACCCTTTACCCACCAGGCGCCGTCACCGTGATTCGAACCCGGGACCCTCAGATCGAAAGTCCAACGCTTTAACCATTCGGCTATGGCGCCCGTCATGGCAAGAGACACTTTCCACCATAATGAAAATTAAATCTAGCTGAGAATAGTAGGGATATTAGATGCCTCCTCTGCTCTTATATTGTTGAATTGTCAAGTGCATATTTTCTTGTTTATGCTTCAGTAACCTGACAATTAAGCATATAATTTTTGACTGTAGCTTGATGAAGCCTTATGTACACGAAAGTGTGTCTTCACAAGTGACTGAGAACGTTGATGTTTTTGATTTTTTGCATTCATTATCAGCTGTTTCGCTTGTCAGGAAAGGAAGTAATTTCCTGTAATTGTACTTAGAAATTTATTTCACATTTCACCCTCATTTCACCCTCATTGGCCCAGTTTCCCCCAAACCCTACATTCATTCACATCTCCCACTCCATCTAACCGATAACACTCAAAATTAATGTATTCATAAATACTTTAACAAAATGTCTTCAATCACCGATATGTGTGACGGGACATTAAACAAAATTCCTCCCTTTGCTCTCGTGATGCTCATAGTCGGACACGACTGATTATCCTACACACACACACACACACACACACACACACACACACACACACACACACACACACACACACACACACACACACACACACACACACACACACAGAGAGAGAGAGAGAGAGAGAGAGAGAGAGAGAGAGAGAGAGAGAGAGAGAGAGATCTCCATATATATATATACGTATATACTTTTATTTACGTAGATGTGGTGTAGCGTGTATGGATCATTCCGCACAGGCTTTGACAGCTCCTTGAAACTGAATCTGAAACTTGTGGTAATAAATACTGTTAGATTGAAATCAAGAATGTTATTGCACACAAAAAAAGCAGTAGCGAGCGCAGTGACCTCTGCTCGCTTTTTTTTTTTTTTTTTTTTTTGGGGGGGGGGGGGGGGGGGGGGGGGGGGGGTGGGGGGGTGGAAGAGAAGCGTCCTTCCCGTCATCACCGCCAGGAGCTGAATTCAGGGGCAGTGGCAGAATGTCCATTTCCGTTCTTTCTAAGCCCTCAGGTCCGTTTTGATAACCTGCTTCAGACTTTTTTCAGACTTCAAGACCGGATGGATTCTCCCTCAGTGCTTGTCCTTGTGTGTGAACCCTATTGGGGTGTGTGTGTGGGGGGGGGGGGGGGAGAGGGTAATCAGGAGAACCACTGACCTAATTATATTCTCCACAGGGGGGTGGAGGTAGGGGGTAGGGTGGAAAAGAGGAGGAGGAGGAGGAGAGACAAATGAGGGATAGGTGAGAGAAAGTAAGTCCGGAGCGTAGCCTACCCCCCTTGCTGCGGCAGACATGTTTGTGGTCAGGGAGCTTCGTCAATCAAAGTTTGTGAGTTTAATCTCCGGCGGCGAAGAACAGCCAGCATGCAGTGTCTTTTGGTTCTCTCTGTCTCTGTCTGTCTGTCTGTCTGTCTCTCTCTGTCTCTCTCTCTTCCATTCTCTCCTCTCTTTCTCCTCTCTTTCCTCTCTTCTCTCCTCTCTCTTGTCTCTCTACCCCCTCTCTCTGTGTGTCTCTCCTCTCTCTTTGTCTATCTTATCTCTGTGTACTCCCCCTCTCCTATCTCTCTCTCTCTCTCACTTTGTGTGTGTGTGTGTGTGTGTGTGTGTGTGTGTGTGTGTGTGTGTGTGTGTGTGTGTGTGTGTGTGTGTGAATAGCCGGTTTTATGACAAATGTACATGAACATCTAAACGTCAAGAAACACACACACACACACACACACACACACACACACACACACACACACACACACACACACACACACACACAACCACCACCACCACCACCACCACCACCACCACGTGACCACCACCACCACCAAAATAACTTAACCTCAATTTTCAACTGAGAGAGAGAGAGAGAGAGAGAGAGAGAGAGAGAGAGAGTGTGTGTGTGTGTGTGTGTGTGTGTGTGTGTGTGTGTGTGTGTCTGTGAATAATCGACTTCTTGACAAATGTATATGGACATCTAAACGTCAAGTAACACACACACCCACACCCACACACACACACACACACACACACACACGCGCGCGCACAAAAAAGAGATATATATATATATATATATATATATATATATATATATATATATATATATATATATATATACATGCATACAAGCAAAATAACTTTCACCTCAACTTTCAGCTACACAGAACGCTGAAATCACAGAGATTCCTTCACAGTCCCGGGCCCCCTTTCAGAATATGAAGAAAGAAAGAAATAAGATAACATAACAATCCGATCCCATTCTCTGCAGTCGTCAAGGGGATTCGAACCTATGCTACTAAACAAACAAACAAACAAACAAAAAAGTGACCATTTTTGTTAGTGTGATTCAACGGTCCATTCTCCACCCAGCCCCACCACCACCACCACCACCCCTACCCCACCTCCACCTCCACCCCCAACCCCACCCCCCACACCCCCACCCCTTATCGCCCATGCTATTTTATTTAGCAGTAACCAATGCAAGACGAAGAAGAAGAAGAAGAAGAAGAAGAAGAAGAAGAAGAAGAAGAAGAAAAAGAAGAAAAAGCACCTTGGGGGAGATCCTTGCTCTGGGTCACACCCAGCCAAAATAAATGGGGAAGGTTTGATTTTCTACACACGGGGGGAGGGGGGGAGGGGGGGGTGAAAAGGTAAAGAAAAAGAAAGAAAGAAAGAAGGAAAGAAAGGAAAGCGAAGGAGATTGATCGAAGTGAGAGAGAAATACAGAAAGAAGGGGAGGGAGGGAAGGAAGGAAGGAAAAGGGGAGGGGGGGAGGGGAAGAGGACTGAATAAAAAATCGAAGATAGACAGATAGATGGTTAGATAGATAGATCGGTTGTTTGAAAGAGAGAAAGAAAGAAAGGGTAAAAGAAAGAAAGAAAGGAATGGAGGAAGGAAGGCAGGAAGAAAGGACAAAGAAAAAAAAAAAGAAGAACACATGTAATGAATTAAGGATTTAAATCAGAGAAAGGGGAATTAGATAACGAAGGAGGGGAATGAAAAAAAAAAAAAGAAAAAGAAATACAGAAGAAGAAAAAAAACCAACAACAATAAAGAAATAAGGACGTAAGAAGACAATAAGAGAAGAAATAGAAATATTCGAAGACAGAATAAAAGAACGAAAACTGAAGGAAAGAAGGCGAGGGATAAGAAACAAGAAGTCCAGGCAGCAGCTGTTCCATGATCTTTATTTGAAAAAAAAAAAAAAAAAAAAAAAAAAATAGAAAAACAAAAACATAATGACTGACTGAATGACTGAATACTCGGGTGGATAGTTTGTATGGTGAATAAACTAATGGATTGATGAATGAAAATGAATGAATATTATTGATGGATATGCAGTTGAATGCATAGGTAGATGGACGAATAAAATTAATGGATGGATGGATGAATGAATGAATGAACAGATAGATGGATAAATGGATGGCGAAAATGAATGAAAGAATGGATGGATGTATGGATGAATGCAATGAGGGATGGAGGGATGAATAGATGGATGGATTCTGAAAATAATGGATAACGAAAATGAATGAACGAACGAACGAACGAACGAACGAATGAATGAATGAATGAATTAATTAATTAATTAATAGCAGATGCAGATTTCATCTCAAAAAGTTAAATATTTTTAAGCGCAATGGGATCACCCCAGGGTTATTACTCGCCCCCTTCTATCATAGATAACAGGGTGTGTCTATGTTCGCCGTTCTGTCCGTCTGTCTTCGAGCCTTGGACCAACATTTTTTTGTATTTGTAATTGTTTTTATCACAACAGATTTCCCTGTGTGAAATTAGGGCTGCTCTCCCCAGGGAGAGCGCGTCGCTACACTACAGCGCTACCCATTCTTTGTGTTTTTTTTTTTTTCCTGCGCGCAGTTTTATTTGTTTTTTTCCTATCGAAGTGGCTTTTTCTACAGAATTTTGCCAGGAACAACCCTTTTGTTGCCGTGGGTTCTTTTACGTGCGCTAAGTGCATGCTGCACACGGGACCTCGGTTTATCGTCTCATCCGAATGACTAGCGTCCAGACAACCACTCAAGGTCTAGTGGAGGGGGAGAAAATGTTGGCGGCTGAGCCATGATTCGAACCAGCGCGCTCAGATACTCTCGCTTCCTAGGCGGACGCGTTACCTCTTGGCCATCACTCCACTTGACATAATGCATGCCCATGATAGCCCACCATGCTTTCTCGCAGTCCCACGCTTTCTCGCACTTCGCAAAG
>NC_134877.1:17500851-17505851 GCF_041734735.1 Babylonia areolata | reverse complement strand
AGAGAGAGAGAGAGAGAGAGAGAGAGAGAGAGAGAACTCAGAACTCAGAACTCAAAACGTTTTGTATTCAATGGGCATGGCCCATTCTTCCAACCGTCTTTGTAGAGAGAGAGAGAGAGAAAGAGAGAGAGAGAGAAAGAGAGAGAGACAGAGACAGAGAGAGACAGACAGACAGACAGACGGACAGACAGACAGAGAACAGATAGATTGACAGAGACAGAGCGACAGACAGAGATGGAGAAATATAGAGAGAGAAAGAGAGAGAGAGAGGGGGGAACAGACAGACAGACAGAGAGAGACAGAGACAGACAGAGACAGAGACAGAGAGGAGCAACGAAATAAAAGACCCCAACTACCCTTGCATCAAATTAACAAACCAAATATTGCCAGATTGATCTGCTGTCGTGGGAGGAAATTCTCTCTCTCCCTCCCCCCACCCCCACTCCCCTACCCCTCACTCTCTCTCTCATTACTCCTCCTTCCCCCCCCCCTCTCTCTGTTCCTCCCCTCATCCCTCTCTCCCTCTGTCTTTCTCTCTTCCCCCTCTATCTCTCTCCCTACCTCCCCCCCCTCTCTCTCTCTCTCTCTCTCTCTCTCTCTATATATATATATATATATATATCTATCTATCTATCTATCTATATATATATATATATATATATATATATATATATATATATATATATATATATATATATATATATATCCCTGTGTCACTTTCTCCCCCCACCCCCCACCCTCTCTCTCTCTTTCTCTTCACCCTCTATCTCTCTCCCTCTCCACCTCCCTCTGTCTCTGTCCCTACCTACTTCTCTTTCTATCCCTACGTTCGTTATTTAGGATAGACGTGGGGTAGGGAGAGACAGAGAGAGATTCGTTCGTTATTTAGGATAGACGTTAAACTAAACAACGAACGAATCTCTCTCTCTCTGTGTCTCTCCCTTCCCCCTTCTCTATCTCTCTCTCCAACTCCCACACACCCTCTCCCTCCTTGTCTCTCTCTCTCTCTCTTGGTTGTTTAGCTCTATTCCTTCTTTAGGGCGAGGGCTGGATGTAAAAAAAAAAGAAAAAAAAAAAAAAAAAAAAAGCATTTTACTTGCTTATCTATTTCCCTCTATAATAAAGATTTTGTTTTGTCTTGTCCCTCTCTCTCTCAGTCCCTCTCTACCTTCCTCTCTCTCTCTCCCTCCCTACCTCCACCTCCCCCACTCTCTCTCCCTAACTTCCCCCCTCTCTCTCTCCCTGCCACCTCTATCTCCCTCCCCATCAAATGAGTTATCTGTATGTACTTTGTTATGTGCTCGTATTGATAATTATGATGTGTTTCGATGTTACATGCTTCAATAATTATTATATGATTTATATCTGCTTTGTTTTCTGTGTAATGTGCAATCCTTGGAGACGAATGACTGTAATAACATTAAAACAAAACAAAACAAAACAAAACAAAAAAAACAAACAAAAAAAAACAAGAGAGGCAAGGCCTTCAAGACTCACTTGTGATACACTTTAAAAAAATCTAATCGTTAAAATGTGTTCTGTATTTGTTATTATAAGGCTTCGCGTTAAAAAAATAAAATAAATAAATAAAATAAAATCCTAACCAGATTCGAATTAAGTCCCCTAGCATTAATTACAGAGTAATTTCCCTTGTTTACTATCTGCACCAAAACGTTTGCAAAATAAATAAAACTTCCATGCTTAGCAAAAGAAGTTCCTGTTTGAACAAAAAATGATAATAATGACTGCTCTTGTTGTTGGGTCAGATTATCAGATCAAAGTGCCAAGTTTAGAGAATACAAAAAATATAAATATAACAGTAAATGCAGAGTGCAAATAATTAGGCTTCTTTTGTTTAATTTTTTTGTGCCCATCCCAGAGGTGCAATATTGTTTTAAACAAGATGACTGGAAATAACTGAATTTTTCCTATTTTTATGCCTAATTTGTTGTCAACTGACAAAGTATTTGCAGAGAAAATGTCAGTGCTAAAGTTTACCACAGACACACAGACATAGACACACACACACACACACACACACACACACACACACACACACACACACACACACACGAACACTCACACACACACACACACACAAACACACATACACACACACACACACACACACACACACACACACACGACCGAACACCGGGTTAAAACATAGACTCACTTTGTTTACACAAGTGAGTCAAAAATTAAAAAGGTACAGTACCCCCCTGTCACATGGACTTCTTAAGCTAATGACAAAGTGCCAAGGTGTCGCTTATCTCTTATTAGTTTATTTCGCTTCAAATCTGTTTTTTTTCCTTTCTGTTACATTTTATATATTTTGCACCATTGTTTTGTTCTGATTTGTACCTACTATATCAGGAGAGTTTCACAGGTTGTGCTATTAGATAAATATTTCAGTGTTCAGTATCTCTCTGCCTCTGCCCACCCCCACCCCCCACCCCTCTCTTCCTCTCTTTCTCTCACTTCCAATTCCCACTTTCCTCTCACTCTCTCCCCACTTCCGCCACCCACCCCTCTATACCCACCCCCAACTCTCCCTCACTCCCACCCCCCTCTATCCCATATCCCCACTATCTCTCTCCACCTCCCCCTCCCCTCCCCCTTTTTCCCCCCCCTATTTTCCCCACTATTTTCCCCCCTCCCCCCCCCCTCCCTCCCTCCCCATTTTTCCCCCTATCCCCCACTATCCCCCTCTTTCCTACCCCCTCCCTCTCTCTCTCCCCCCCCCCCTTTCTCCTTCCCCCTTCTCCCCTCACCCTCTCCTCTCCCCCCCCTTTTCTCCCCCCCCATCTCTCCCTTTTTCCCCACCCCTTCCTCTTCCCCAAAGAATCCCCCCCCTACTCTCTTCCTTCTTTTCCCCTCTCTCCCCCTGCCCCTTCCTTTCCTTCCCCCCTTCTCTCTTCCACTCCCTCTCTCTCTCCTCCCCTTTCCCCCTACCCCCTATTCCCCTTCCTCCCTCCTTCCCTCCCCCCCCTCAACCCCAAAACCCCCACTCTCCTCTCTCCCTCTCTCCCCCCCCCCCCTCTCCCCATTCCCCCACATCTTTTCCACCTCCCCTCTCCCCCCCCCTCCCCTTATTCCCCATCCCCCTTTTCCCCTTTCCCACACCCCCTCTCTCCCCTTCCCCCTTTCTCCTATCCCCCCTATTCTCCTTTCCCACCTCCCCCTTTTTCTCCCTCCCCTTATCCCATTCCCCCTACTCCTTCCTACCTCCCTCTCCCCTCCCGCCCCCCATTATCTCCCCTTTTCCCCCATCTTCTTCCCCCCTCCCTCCTCTTTCCCCCCCCTCTTTTAATCCCCCCATCTCTCTTTCCCCCTTCCTCCCTTTCCCCCTCCCTTCCCCCATCCCATCCAATCCCCACATCCTCCCTTTCCCCCTCCCCCCCTCTTCCCCCTCCCTCCCCACTATCCCTTCCCCACTTTTCCCTTCCCCCCTCCCCCCTCTCTCCCTCCCCCTTTCTCCATATCCCCACACCCTCTTCCCCCACCTTTCCCCCCTCCCCTTCCCTCCCCTTCTTTTTTCCCCCCCCCATTTTCCCCCCTACCCCCCTTCCCCCTTTTCCCCCACCCCCCCCCTTTTCCCCCCCACAAACTCTCTTCCTCCTCCCTTCCTCTTTTCCCCCCCCCCCCTCTTCTCCTTTCCCCCCATCCCTTCTCCTCCACCTCTCTCCCTCCCCCACTTCTCCATTTTCCCCCTTTTCTTCCCACCTCCCTCCACCCCTCCCCACTATCTCCAACCCCCTTCCCCCCTCCTCCTCCCTCCCCTCCCCCAACCCATTACTAATCCCCCTTCTCTCCCTTTTCCCACCCTCCCCCTCCCCCCCCACCCCCCCCCCTTCCCCCCCCCCTATCCCCCCCCTATACCTCTCTCCTTCCCCCACCCCTTTTTCTCCTCCCCCATACTCTCTTCCAACCTTCCCTCCCCCTCCCCCCCCCCCTTCATTCCTCCCCAACCTACCCCTTCCTTCCACCCCTTTTCCCCCCTTCTCCCCACCCCCCCTTCTCCCCTTCCCCCTTTCCCCTCCTTCCTCCTCCTTTTCTCTCCCCACCCCCCCCATCCCAAAACCCCCCACTCTCTTCCTACCCCCCTTTTCTCTCTCCCTCCCCCCTCCCTTTCCTTCCCACATCCCCCTTTTTCCCCCTCCCCCTCTTTTCCCACCCATCTTTCCAATCCCCTTTTCTCTCTTCCTCCCCCCCCTCTCCCTCCCCCTTATCTCCATAACCCCACTATCCCTTTCCCCCACCCCTTTCTCTCCTCCCTCCCTCACTCCATTCCCCCTTTCCCCCCCCTTCCTCACCTCCCTCCCCCCTTTTCCCCCCCCCCCCCCCTCCCCCTGCCCCCCCCCCATCTATCTCCATATCCCCACTATCCCCCCTTCCTACCTCCCTCTTCCCCCTCCCCCTTCCCCCCTTTCCCCCCCCCTTTTATTCCCCATATCCCCCCCTTCCTACCTCCCTCTCCCCCCCCTCCCCTCTCTTTTCCCCCCATCCCTCCCTCCCCCTCTTCCCTTCCCCCCTACTCCTTCCCCCCCTTTTCTCTCCTCCCCTTTCCCCTCTCCCCTTCCCCACTTCCCTACCCCACTTTCCTTTCCTACCTCCCTCCTTTCCCCCCCCACACTCCTACCCCCCTATTCTCTTTTTTCCTCCCCTCTTTTCCCCCTCCCCACTATCTCCTTCCACCCCCTTTTCTCTTCCACCCCCTTTTTCCCCCCCCCTTCCTTTCCCATTTTTCCCCCCCCCCCATTTTTACCCCCACCAAATTTCCCCCTTCTCTCCCCCCTTTCCCTCCCCTTCCCCCCTCCTTCCCCTTCCCTCCCCCCTTTCCCCCCCTCCCCCCCCCACATTTAACCCCCCCTATCTCTTCTTTTCTTTCACTCCCCTCTCTCCTCTCTCCTTTCCCCTCTCATTCCCCCTTCCTCTCCCCCTCTCTCCCTCCCTCCCCTCTCCCTTTCCCCCCTCAATTCTATCTCCCTTCCCTTCCA
>NC_134877.1:17470851-17495851 GCF_041734735.1 Babylonia areolata | reverse complement strand
TTTGGAGAATGTACGACTAAAAGAAAGAAGGAAAGAAGAAAGAATGAAAGAATTAAAAAAAAAGAAAAAAAAAGAAAGAAAACAGAAAAATCCCAGTATTGTCACAATGGACTGGATAAACCAAGATCAATTTGAAGGACGAAAGAAGAAAAGAAAGAAAAACAAAACAAAACGAAAGAAAGAAAGAATGAAAGAAAGGAAAAAATAGAAGTACAACAATAGACTGGATAAATCAAGTTCGAACTGAAGAATGCAAGGAATTAAAAAAAAAATGAAATAAGAAAGAACAAAAGAAAGAAAAAAAAAAAACCCCAAAAAACTGCACACTGAAATAAATATAAGGAATGTAGCGCAATTATCGTGTTGTTCCACACCAGACAAAAGATTAAAAAAAAAAAAAAATCATCAAATACGCATTTGCATTTAACAGTGGACTTCACGAAACCATGCTTGATTTGCATAAAGAAGAAAAAAAGAATGGAGATGTGGTATTAGGGTGTTTAACCAGGAGCCAGTTGCATCGCTCGGACGGAAGAGCCTAGTGGAGTGATGGCCTAGAGGTAACGCGTCCGCTCAGGAAGCGAGAGAATCTGAGCGCGCTGGTTCGAATCACGCCTCAGCCGCCGATATTTTCTCCCCCGCCACTAGACCTTGAGCGGTGGTCTGGGCGCTAGTCATTCGGATGAGACGATAAACCGAAGTCCCGTGTCCAGCATGCACTCAGCACACGTAAAAGAACCCACGGCAACAAAAGGGTTGTTCCAGGCAAAATTCTGAAGAAAAATCCACTTCGGTAAGAAAAACAAATAAAACTACACGCAGGAAAAAAAAAAAAAAAAAAAAAAAAAAAAAAAGGGTGGCGCTGTTGTATAGCGACGCGCTCTCCCTGGGGAGAGCAGCCCGAATTTCACACAGAGAAATCTATTGTGAGGAAAAGAAATACAAATACAGATACAGTATGGTCGTAACCCGCTACTAACTGTGTGTAGTATGGAACTGACCAATGGCGTGGTTCAGTCAACGTAGGCATTTCGCCACGTGTAACTGTCAACAAGTTAGAGCCAAGCAATGCAACTGGCATCAGGAAAGAAAGGAAGGAAAGAAGGAAAGAAAAGAAAGCTGGAAAGTGCGAAAGAAGGAGAGTAAGAAATAAATAAAGAAAGAAATACGAACATTTCATTTAGGTTAAGGCCTTGGTTTGCGTACGCTGCTGTAGACAGGCATCTGCTTAGCTGATGTTGTGTAGCGTATATGGATTTGTCCGAACGCAGTGACGCCTCCTTGCTTTTTGAGCATCTGATCTGATCTGACCTGAAGAGGCTAACTTAGATACGTTAATACAACCCTGGTTGTTTTTTTTTTGTATTAAAGTTGATAATTGTAAACAACTAATAAACATGAATAAGAGAAAGAATATCATAAAGAAAGAAGCAATAAGGAAAGAGATAAAGGGGGGGGGGGAGAATAAATGAATAATAAACGAATCAAGCACAATCAATAAGAAGAATAATGAATGTATAGAAGAAAAAAAAAACGATAAAAAGGGAGAAATGAAGGAAAGACAGGCCGACAGAAAGAAAGAAAGAGAGAAAGAAAGAAAATGCCAACAATCTTAACGAATCGAAGGGAAGATTTTGGGGGGTGTTCCTGTTCTTGTCATTCTTGTTCTTGTTGTTCTTCTTTCATTTCCTTATTTCTGCTTCTCTGTCTCTGTCACTGTTGCATGCATGCACGCGCACGCACGTACACACACACACACACACACACACACACACACGCGCGCGCGCGCGCGCGCACGCACGCACGCACGCACGCACACACACACACACACACACACATAGAGAGAGAGAGAGGGGAGAGAGAGAGAGAGAGAGAGAGAGAGAGAGAGAGAGAGAGAGAGAGAGAGAGAGAGAGAGAGAGAGACGTACATGTACTCAAGGCCTGATTAAACGCGTCGGGTCATGCTGCTGGTCAAGCACCTGCATAGCAGATGTGCGTGGTGTGGCCAATGTTCGGATTTATCCGAACGCAGTGACAGCACCTTGAGAAACTGAAAACGGAAACACTCCAGTAATTATTCAACTGTCTGCATCACTTGTCTTGTTCAGCAAACGCAAGGTGGTAGCCTGCCATCTTAATGGTTTGCCTTGGACCCAAAGTGGGAAATGGCTTTGTTAATGTTCTTTCTCTGTCTCTGGACCTTGCAATTGGAGTGAACTTCCTCTTTCGCTTCGTCTTGTCTCCACACTCAGCTCTTTCAAGTTTGGCCTTAAAACGGCCCACCTCTTCCCAAAACAGCCTCCCTTCCCTGCCTCTTCCTTGTCTTCAGTTTCTCCAGTTTTAGAGTTATGCATGCGTGTGAATGATTGGTGCGGAAGCGCTTTGATTGGTCTCTGTACAATATTCAGCCCTATATAAATACCATTATTATTATTATTATTATTATTATTATTATTATTATTATTATTATTATTAATAATAATAATAATAATAATAATACTTTATGTACCTGTTTCTGTCGATGGCTTCTTCTTCGGCTTTCACAAGTGTCGTTCATTGGAGTATCTTTCGATGACTCTCGAAGCCCTCCACACGCAGTGCTTGTTTACACGAGTGGACTTCTTTGTTTCTTTGTTTAGTTTTTTGACATCACACATTTTGTTTTGTACGACGTTGTGTAAAAGATGCTTGGAACAATGCCGTCTGGGTGTACATGAACTAACCTGTTTGCAGTTCCTTGCTCACTAATTAATTTGACAATCACCACTTGAGCGTAATCACAGAACCAGACTAAGCACGTCTAACAGGTTCCCCCATGGGCTCACGGTGAATGTCCTATATTGCTTGGTTATGGAGGAGGAGGAGGGGCGGGGGGGGGGGGGGGGGGGGTTGGATGATGAAGGTATTGAGAAGTCTGGATCTTTATTTTCTTATTAATCTTATATAGCATTTCAGCTGGTCCTTCGTGAAGTGAGAACAAGGCGGCATAATGTGAAAGTGCAGTCACTACTTTTTGTGCACTTTGAAATGGCCGCGTCATCGATTTTTTGCTAAACTAAGGTAGTGCAGTGCCAAGTAGGAAGACATCCAAATGGAGAAAGGTGACGGGCGCAATAGCCGAGTGGTTAAAGCGTTGGACTGTCAATCTGAGGGTCCCGGGTTCGAATCACGGTGACGGCGCCTGGTGGGTAAAGGGTGGAGATTTTTCCGATCTCCCAGGTCAACATATGTGCAGACCTGCTAGTGCCTGAGCCCCCTTCGTGTGTATATGCAAGCAGAAGATCAAATACGCACGTTAAAGATCCTGTAATCCATGTCAGCGTTCGGTGGGTTATGGAAACAAGAACATACCCAACATGCAGACCCCCGAAAACGGAGTATGGCTGCCTACATGGCGGGGTAAAAACGGTCATACACGTAAAAGCCCACTCGTGTGCATACGAGTGAACGTGGGAGTTGCAGCCCACGAACGCAGAAGAAGAAGAAGAAGAAGAAGAAGAAAGGTGTCTGACGGATATCCTGACCTGCTGTTAGGTCAGTCTTATCACGGTGAGAGGACTGGCTTTACTGCCAAGCATACCCAACAGCAGCAGCAGCAGCAGACATGGGGTTAGTCTGTTAGTGTATCCTCCACCTGGAGTGATGGCCTAGAGTCCGCATAATCAGAATCAGAATTTTATTCAATAAGGCCAAAGCCCCATTTGAAGGGGTTGTGAACTATAATAAGTACACCATATTTTGCAACAAAAAGAAATCGCAAAATTTAAATATATGCAAATCTTATCTCCCATGTGCACACACACACTCGAGTTATGAGGAGATTTCATAAAAAGAAACAAAAAACAACAACAAAAAGACAAAGAAAACAACAACCGAGATACGCACAGACACACACACACACACACACACACACACACACACACACACACACACACACACACACATTCACACACATATGTTCTCCCGCTCCACTCGACCTTGAGTGGTGGTCTGGACGCTAGTCATTCGGATGAGACGATAAACCGAGATTCCGTGTGCAGCATGCACTTAGCGCACGTAAAAGAACCCACGGCAACAAAAGGGTTGTTCCGGGCAAAATTCTGTAGAAAAATCCACTTCGATAAGAAAAACAAATAAAACAGCACGCAGGAAAAAATACACAAAAAAAAAAAAAAGGGTGACACTGTAGTGTAGCGACGCGCTCTCCCTGGGGAGAGCAGCCCGAATTTCACATAGAAATCTGTTGTGATAAAAAGATTTATAATGGTCGTAAACGTAAATACAAATACAAATATTTGAGAACTCATTTTTCAGAAAAAAAATCTCTCTTTCAGTCTCCCACTCATTCAATGTGTCAGTGAAGGCATTCAGTAATTTCAGTATAAATTCAGATCCAGCGTGTGTTTATTGATTTATCTATTTGTTTTATTTATTTTAGTCTTTTACTCAACTATTTTACTCATTTGTGTATTGACTTATTTATTCATTCCTTTTCTGTTTGTTCAGTCATCTATTTATTTATTTGTTCAATTTGTTTGCGTCTGTAATTCATAACGATTAGCAGATACTTTTTTTTTTGTGATCAATTTACTCAGGCAGGCAAGCAAACGGGTAAACACATTAACTCACTCAGTACGGCCAGTCCTCTCTTCTCCTCTACACAGACCCCTCGGATGTCCAGTGGGTGTCTGAATGACCTAATCTTTAGCTTCCGTCGTCAGAACTATGGTATTCTTTGTCAACATTCACCTCTTCAGTATAAGAGCCTTCCACTTGCAATATTTTGATGGTGGTAATTGGGGAGAAACGCTGTTAACGTCGTCTCTTTCGCCGTTCGTATGAAGAGAGTTAACAACCAAATACTACAGTAACATTACACAAAATAAAAGACGGATTTTTTTTGTTTTTTTTTTTTTTTTTTTTTTACATTTTGTAAATACAAAGACATACGCATGCAGAAGATCAAACGTGCACGCTAAAGATCCTGTCATCCATGTCAGTGTTCGGTGGAATATGGAAATAAGAACATTCACAGCATGCACACACCCCCCCCCCCCTCCCGAAAACGGTGTATGGCTGCCTACATGGCGGGGGTAGATAAACAAAATGGTCGTACACGTAAAATGTTACATGTCTGACGGGCGCAATAGCCGAGTGGTTAAAGCGTTGGACTTTCAATCTGAGGGTCCCGGGTTCGAATCACGGTGACGGCGCCTGGTGGGTAAAGGGTGGAGATTTTTCCGATCTCCCAGGTCAACATATGTGCAGACCTGCTAGTGCCTGAGCCCCCTTCGTGTGTATATGCAAGCAGAAGATCAAATACGCACGTTAAAGATCCTGTAATCCATGTCAGCGTTCGGTGGGTTATGGAAATAAGAACATACACAGCATGCACACCCCCGAAAACGGTGTATGGCTGTCCACATGGCGGGGGTAGATAAACAAAATGGTCGTACACGTAAAATGTTACATGTCTGTATAAGTGTGTATGCGTGCGTGCGTGCCTGAAATCTGATTGAATGACACAAGAAACGAATAATGAGCGGCCCAGTGGCAGCCGTCAGTCGGCTCTACTCAGGTAGGCAGCCTGTTGTCCAAATGACCCCCGTGTATGTACAGCACTTAGAGCTTGATCTCCGACCCGAGGACAGGCGCTGTATAAGTATGTGGATGTGTATTGTGTGCGCATGCGTTTATGTAAGTTTGTGCATGCCTATGTGTGCGTGTGTGTTAGGGTAGCTGTTAGATACACATCTGTTGTTAAAATGTATGTACGCAGTGTGTGTGTGTGTGTGTGTGTGTGTGTGTGTGTGTGTGTGTGTGTGTGTGTGTGTGTGTGTGTGTGTGTGTGTGTGTAGTCATATTTTGGTGTGTGTATGTAACATAGATGTAATGTTTTATGTTAACAAAGCGTTTTTGTAAAGCACCTAGAGCAGATTTCTGGATAGTGTGCTATATAAGTATCCGTTATTATTATTATTATTATTATTATTATTATTATTATTATTATTATTATTATTATTATTATTATTATTATTATTATTATTATCCATATCAATCAATCAATCAATCAATCAACCAATCAATCAATCAATCAATCAATCAATCAATTCGTTTCTTATCCCAACAATCCAATAAATGCAAAAAGCGAGATGGTAATTGAACACTCTTTTTCCCAGCCCTCCCAGCCCCCAACACCCTATCTTTCATATCAGTTTACATTCGTCTGTTATCCCAAGCTGGGGTAAAAAAAAAAAAAAAAAAAAAAAAAAAAAAAAAAAAACAACTACACGAGAGGGCGAGGAGAGTGCCTATATAATTTACGAACGAATTCGCCAGTAAACTTCTGCGCTCGAACTTACACACGTACTGTTCGCGTTGCACTAGCAACCCTACCCCCACCCCCCCCCCCCCCCCCCCCGCCCCCGGCCCCCCGCCACTACCCCCCCCCGGCCCCCCCCCTACTAAACTGAAAAAAAAAAAAAAAACACAGAAAAAAACAACCCCAAACAAACACACACACACACACACAAAAACACACACACACAAAAGAACAACAACAGTTTTTTTCATTTGCAGGGCAGAGGATTTTCCTTTCCGCTTTGATGTTATTGATTTCCAGAGCCTGAAACCTTTTAGGTTGATGGCTGGAAATGGGAATGTTAGTGGGGATGAGGGTGGGGAAAACTGTAGATCTGTGACTGACGGCTCAGATTTGTTTTTGTTTTTTTGTTTTCGTCACTTTGTTTAAAAACTGTCCGCAGACAGTTTGGGGGAAATGAATGTGTGTGTGTGTGTGTGTGTGTGTGTGTGTGTGTGTGTGTGTGTGTGTGTGTGTGTGTGTGCGTGCGTGCGTGCGTGCGTGCGTGTGTGTCCTTATATGTGTGTGTGTTTGTGTCACAATGTGTTTTTGTGTTTGCATATGCGTATGCACGTGTTCAAAGCAAAAAATGAGGATCCAATGATGTTTTTACACTTCTATGGTTTTCGCATTATATTATATCATTTCATGTACAAAATTTCAACTTAGCGTGTAATGCGAAACCCCTCACCTCCCTACGTTTGAGGTCGCGCATGCGTGTGTGTGTGTGTGTGTGTGTGTGTGTGTGTGTGTGTGTGTGTGTGTGTGTGTGTGTCCGCGCACGCACGCTCGCACATACACACACACACACAGATGCATTCACTTGTATACAAAATTAGATAAAGTAACCAAGTTTGAAAAAAAGCAGTCATGTTACAGTCCAAAAATAAAAATGCTGAACATGCCCAGTGAACATTTTACCCCCACCACACCCAACAGTACCCCCCCCCCCTCCCACCCCCGCCTCCCTCCCGAAAATCAACCATAATTACTATTGAGCGGTTGTTTCGACACAGCCGGGTCAGATACGGGCTGGCCGCGCCCTAATGTTCCCACATCAATCAATCACTATCACTAATCGACTGTGTCCACTGGAAGAAAATACCTAGCTGGCGCAGCCTTTTGAAAAGACAAAAACCCCACGCGTGGGCAAGAAATGGCTGTTTACGCGTTACCTCAGCGATTGATCCACCCGCACGTGGCCCTCTCTAGCTGCAAATCCTCTGTTTTCTTTTTCTTTTCTTTCTGTTTGTCCTGGCACCCGTGCTGCCGGTTTTGAAAAGGAAGTCCACTGTATTCCCGCCACTGTTGTGTATTCGGGTACTTCCCATTTTCTTCGTGTTTTGCCTCCAGCAAACCAGCGGGGGGGCTGGTTTGTTGGGAGACTAAGATAAAGGCTAAAGATTTTTGCTTGTGACCGTGACATTTCCAGTTAACTCATTTGTTTAGCCCCCCCCCCCCCCCCCCCCCCGCCCCACCTCTCTGTACCACCCAACCCTATCACCATCTCCAGCAAAGTAAAGAAACTAGAGTGGGGTGTTTAGGAGGGAGAATGGGGGGGATGGGAGCGGGGGTGTTGAGTGAGATGGTGGTTGGAAGTAGGGCAATGTGATATCTGCAGCGTGCCAAGTCACCACAATAGTATTCCAACAGCTCAGATTCAGCTGTATAAGTCTTCGAGGTGTGTTCATGTTGTGTTCATTCCCTCGACCGCTGGGGTCGTTGGGGGGACATGAGGAAGATGTCATAGCTCGCCACGCCGTTCTGTTGGCAGCTGTCGTGAGGAGATCTGGCATCGTCATTTTGGTCCATTCCTTGACGTTGTCGGACCAGCTCTTTCTCTGCCGCCCCCGTCTGCGCCCTCCCTCTACAGTCCCTTGCAGGATGGTTTTGGAGAGGGTGTTATGTCGTATGACGTGAACAAACCATGCCATTTTTCGTCGTTTGACAGTCGCCATCAGTGGTTCTTGGGGCCCAACAAGGTTGCTGACCAGGTACCTTCAGCTAATGCCCCCCATTCTGAATAATAATCACTGCTTTATCGCGGAATGAACCAGACTGACTGACTGTCTCGTTTAAAATGGTTTAACACTTTCAGCATTTCCCATAAATCTGCCATCGCCAGCCTGACCCCATGGACTTGTGCATAAACTTGCCGTTGCTTGAGAACTAGTTGAGGAGAGGAGGTCTCCAGTACGGAAAGAGTACCTTTGCTTGGATTCTCCACGATGTCACCTGTATGAAAATCAGTTGGTCCACCTCGAGGAAAAAGAATAATAATGTGAGACCAACAGGAAATGATAAAGGTAACCGATAATGGTCAGCTGGTTGACCCTGGGCATCATCCGGAAGAAGATTCCACTTTGTGGTAAAGTTATCAGATACACTGCTCAATATCTTTGGCTAATATCAGATACACTGCTCAATATCTTTGGCTAATATCAGATACACTGCTCAATATCTTTGGCTAACAGTGAAGAAATACTCTGAACTGTGAATAAAATGCCCTTAAAAAAAAAAAAAAAGGATCTCTCTGAGATTCGAAATCTCAGTGAAACAGTCAGCGCTATCAACATTAATTCAGATTTTAAATTGGCATAACATGATTTCTAGTTCTTCATTAATTCATTTGTGATCTATTTATCTTTGCTTATAACATTGGCGAAACGTTGCTCTTACTGATTAAGATAGATTTGTTCTTTGTTTTTCATTCATTTTTATCATTTCATTCCCAGTGATCCATACAATGAAATAACCAAACATGTAAAGAAACAACGAAACTGGCCAAGTAACAAACAAATCAGCATTTGTTCTTGTTGTTGTGGATCGTGGTGGTGGTGATGATGATGTTGCTGTTGTTTAATTTCATATTCTAAATGCAAAGACATTTATAACCTAAACAATCCAACATATAAACAAACAGGGAACGTAATTACGCCCCCCACTCGCCCCCCCCCCCCCCCCCCCCCCTGTTGCATTATGTAAATACACAGACATTTATTTGTTATCACAAGCTGGATAGCAAAAAAGTAACTTCTTTTTTTTTTTAATGACGAGTGAGACAGGAGCAATTTCCAAAGACACCACCCCACCAACATCTCCAAGTTTTTCATGTAAATGCACATTTTGTTTGTTGTCTCAAGCTGAAAAGCAACAACAAAACAACAACAACAACAACAAACCAACAACAACAACAACAATACGGGGAACGTATATAAGTTCAAACGAAATCGCCAGTAATCTCCCCTGCACGAACTGACACACGTACTGCTAGCGTTCCACCAGCAAAAAAACACACAACAACAACAGAAAAACGCAAAAAACGGAGTTATTTGCAGGGCAGAGGATTTTCCTTTCCGCTTTGATGTTATTGATTTCCAGAGCCTGAAACCTTTTAGGTTGATAGCTGGAAATGGGAATGTTAGTGGGGATGAGGGTGGGGAAAATGGTAGGTTTTTTAATTATTTTTTTTTTTTTTATTTTTTTTTTTAGTCTGGTGGCTTTTTTTTCTTATTTTTGTTTGTGCTGTTTTGTTTCAAAACTGTCCCCAGATTTTCATTGAATGTGTGTGTGTATGTTGTGTGTGTGTGTGTGTGTGTGTGTGTGTGTGTGTGTGTGTTTTATCTTCAGTTTAACGTCTATTCACTATAAGTGTTTTTAGACGGAAAGGAGTAAAGAAGTGGATAAAGGAAAGGGAATGCATGTGAATATTAGTGTAAAAAAAAAAAAAAAAAAAAAAAAAAAAAAAAAAAAAATTCATGTTATGTAACAGAGGAAAAGTATATTATAAGAAAAAGGTCTAAAGAGATTGTGGTGTGTATTGAATGAGGTGTCATGGGAAGGAGCATATGTATATGCATATCAACAAGTATTAACCTATAACAATGTAAATATAAATAACAACATTAATTATAACACATCAAAGGAGGATACCAACTGGACTGGAGTTTAAAATTTCCGAAAACATTCTAAGCAATGAATAATCATTCAAAATCTTTTCAGTGGCTAATGAAATATTGGAAGAAAAGTCATCAACTACATCTTTAGGAATTAACGGTCTTATGCTCGGACAATGAATGAGTAGATGACTTACAGTTATTTGCTTACCGCATACACATTTTATATTTTTAGAAAATTTTGTACGAAAGGCATTTAAACGAATTCTATACATTAGACTTGTAATTTGTCTTGAATGTGCTGCTGGTGTCAAATTTAGAAAATGTTTGGGATTAGCTGCATTCTTTGTGTTTACACAACATTGGTAATATTGATTATTTGAATCTATAAGTAATTTCTTAAATCGATTTCTAGAGACATTTTCTATACAACTAATGTATTCATGTAGATCTAACTGGATGTCAAGTTGTATTGCGCCTTCGAAATTACGTGCTGCTCTTCTAGCTGCTTGGTCTACCCACTCATTTGAAGATATTCCACAGTGCGAAGGTACCCAACAGAAAGTTAATTTAATGCCCTGTTTTGTCAGTTGGTGAATAATATGTTTTATTTCCATTGTCATCTCTATTCTCTTCTTTGAATTTGGAGATTCTATAGCTTTTAATACTGACTTCGAGTCTACACATAATAGAATTTCACTGACAGTTTTCGGAATGTCTGAAATATAATTTAAGGCCATAAGTATGGCTATAAGTTCAGCTGTGAAAATGGAATATTGTCTACCAATATAGTATAATTTTTCTAATCTAAATGAAGGAATTACAAAAGCCGCTCCTGAATTACCATCTTCTAGAACAGATCCGTCTGTGTATATTTTTAGATAATTAGAATATTGATTTTCTATATGGGAGAGCACTTCAGGTTTTAACAAAAATGGTGACTGGTTCTTGGATAAATCTGTATAATCCATGTCAAAGGTAGCTTTACACTGCTCCCATTCAGGGACTGGTGAAAAAGTAGGTATTTTTGCAATTTGCTTGTCTCTTGATTCCGTAGCACTAATGATATCTGATGCAAATGTATTGATGGATGTCATAGACTGTATCGTCTTAGCTCGTTTAGCAAAATCTTTTTGTGAACTTAAATTAACTTCTTCTTTTGAAAAGGTTTCATATGCTAAAGATTTGATAACGAATTTCGCGGCTGAAGCTTTCCTTTGTTCATCAAGAGATAAAACACCTGCTTCTCTGTAGGTCCCTAAATTTGATGTAAGAATGGGCACACCTAGAGCAAGTTTATAAGCCTTACAATCGATGCTTTGCAGCTTCTTTAACAAATGCAGTGGAGCACTGAAAAATACCTCTTGAGCGTATGTCAAGCGTGAACGTACGAGAGAGGTTGCGAGAGATATCAACGCTTTGGTATCTTGCCCCCAGTGCTGTTTACAAATTATTTTAAGGAAATTTAGACCTTTTCTTGCTTTGTTTAGTATATAGTCAATATGATAATTCCACGAAAGCTTTGAAGAAATATAAACTCCCAAAAATTTAACATATTGTGTATATCTGATGATAGAACCATTTATTGTAAACACAGGGAGCTTTTCTGGGTCTGATCCTGTGTTAAATAGCATCATATTTGTTTTTTCTAAGGACAATGATAAGCCATTTTCCGTCATAAAGTTGCTGATTTTATCAAGTTCCCGCTGGTATATTTTCTTTATGTAATTCAGTGTCCTAGTAGGCGTTTTATTTTTCATTGTCACCTTCATCCATAAACAAATGTCATCAGCAAATTGAACCAAGACTGTATCTTTAGCTAGCTTGTTAGGTAGATCTGCTAATAATATATTGAATAAAATTGGCGAAATTACTGATCCTTGTGGTAACCCCATATGTAATTGTCTGGGGTTTGAGTAGGTGTTTCCTATTCTTACTTGTATAAATCTATCTGATAAGAAACTTCTAATATAATCATACATGTTGCCTGTGATACCGATATTTTTCAGTTTATATAAAAGTCGAGCGTGCCACACTTGGTCGTATGCTTTTTTCACATCAAAAAAAGTCGCTAGTACGTTTTTTCGCCTTGCAAACTGTTGCTTTACCTGTGTAGTCAGTTTGACTAGATGTTCTGTGGAGGATCTACCTTTTCTGAAGCCAGCTTGGTTTACAGGAATTACACTATGCTTCTCACAATAATGAACAAGTCTTTTTAGAACAATTTTTTCCATTAGTTTGCATACATGCGATGTTAAGGCAATTGGTCGATAACTGTTTTTATCTGTTCTGCGTTTGCCCTGTTTGTGTATTGGGACAACAATTGATTGTTTCCATACAAGAGGAATGTCACCATCAGACCAACATTTCTTTAAAATTAAGTGTAAGAAATCAGTCAAATTTCCAGGCAAATGTCTCAACATTTCGTTTGAAATTCCGTCTAAACCAACTGCTGTTTTTTTTGCTGCTGAGATTTGAGAGACATTCCTTTATTTCATCTGGTGTTATTTCACTATTTATATATAGGTGATTTACGCTCTCTGAACCTTGGTATATTTCATTTTTCTCTTGGCTTTCTCTGAACTTTCTATTTTCTTCTGACAAACCAGTGATTCTACTGTGATTACCAAACATGTCAGCAAAAACTTCTGCCTTTTCAATATTTGAAGGTAGATCTGTATGGTCCAGTTTAATTGGGCATTGTGGTAAATATATTCCATTTTTCATTGATTTTAGTTTTTCCCATACCTTTTGCATATCTTTGTGATTGAAAACTTCATTTGTGCAGAAAGACGACCAGTACTGCCTTTTCGCTTGTGCGTTAACACTATTTGCTTTATTTTTAGCCTTTTTCATCTCTAAATGATTTGGGATGGATTGTACTTTTAAGTATATTTTGAATTTTGACTTCTTTTCTTTCTTTGCTGCTTCACAGGCCTCATTCCACCAGATATTACCAGATTGCTTATGATCTTTAACCGATTTGTACTTGGGTATAGATTCATTTGCAGCGGTGATGACTACATTTGTAAATGTCGAATATAAACTGTTGATGTCTGTGTCGTTTATGTTGCAAATTTGAAACGATGAAAGTAAACTTGTGAATTTATCCCAGTTCGCATGTCGGTAATTATATTTTGGGATCTTATCCTCGTTTGGATCTATTGACTGAGGCATTTTAGATTCAAGTCTTATTATAATAGGCAAATGATCACTATTAAGAGTGTCATCCAGTGTATTCAGTCACATATTGGTGCCAGATCTGGTGAGATTAAAGTGAGATCTATGGCAGTTGCTCTATGACTTGGATTGTCTGGTATCCGTGTTATTCTGCCATCGTTAAGTAGGTATAAAGAAGTATCTACAATGTTTTCAATAAAACGATTGCTAGTGATCGACTGGCAGTCTTTCTCCCAAAATGGCGAGTGTGCATTGAAGTCTCCCGTGATGAGAACTTTTTTGTCCTGGTCTGTCCGTAAGGTTCGAATCCACTCTGTATTAAAGTCATTTGGACCCTGAGGTAGGTATACAGAAATGACAGTTAAGAGTGAAGAATTATACTGGACTTTTACAGCACAAGAATGAATATTTGGTATATCTGGTGGAACGGGGCTGGGGCATGGAGTGTACTTGACCCCTTCTCGAATGTATATAGCTGTGCTGATTTTCTCATTGGTATCCACCTTCTGATGTAATGGCGGAAAGTAATAGTGATCAAATTTAGGAAGTTTATCTCGCTTTACATTTAGAGATTGAAGGGCTAGCAACTGGTAATTATGATTCGCCAGATGCTGCACTAAGTGATCACAGTTTGTACCAATAGATCGACAGTTCCACTGAAACACATTTAAGTTGTTGTTGACCGTCATTGCTCGAGAAAGTTCAGTGATTGTCTATTGTTGATCACAGTTCCAAAAAGTTAACTAATTTAACGCAACACAAAAAAATACATTAAACTATAATACCAAAAATAATAATAATAAAGGAATTTTTTTTTTTTTTTTTTTAATATATATATATAATAATAATAATCGGTAGGTTATGAATCAATATACTAAATGAGTATGTACTAATGATTATAGTATTTAGAACAGAGATAAAATAGTCGAACAGTACACAGCAGAGCGTCCTGGTGTTCACGTGGGAATAAATCAGATTTGAACACAAGTGAAAGTTCTCCTGGTGATCAGTACAATGACCAGTCTATCAGGTTGCTGAATGGGTTGTACCACGTAGGCTGGTGGAAGGCGGGGTAGGCGTGGTGTTGATAGTGCTGCGCTGGTCGGGCAGGTCTCCTGGGGGTCTCCCACAGCAGGTCCCTGACAGCGCGCCCCACGTTCCCTGCTAGTAGACTGGTCCCCTTCCTGGTGAGGTGCAACTTGTCCCGCAGGTGGTGATGTTTTATGTTGGTGTTTTCTATAAAGGAAATGTTCTTCACGTCATACAGATATGAAGTCAGCATGGCGTTATACAGTTGACGTTTCATTTCTGTTCGTTCGTCATTCACGACAGTAAGTTTACTTACAACGATTTTCGTTGTTGGATATTTTTTCGCCGTGTCCTTTAAGACGTGCACTAAAGATTTGCATGATTTTTCAGGATCGGCTGTTTCAGGTCATTTATGCCACAATGGATGACCACTGCTTCGGGTTGTTGTCCCTCAGAGCCAAGTTCTTGTAGGCATTTTTGCACAGCACTCAATGTGGGGGTTCGTTTCTTTGATGCATGGAACCAATATGAGTGTCCAAGCCGATTTTTTTCTACGCCATTCATGACTGAATCGTGAAGAAGCAGGGTGTTCGGTAGTTCTTGCACGTTGTCATTTGATTTCTTTTTTGAGTTGAGAAGTTTCTTTTGTTTGGGTTTTTGCGTCATTTATAGTGTCGTCAGTGGATGAGAATTTGACGTCATTTTTGGGCTTAGTTGTTTTTTCCACTCGATTCAGGCTTATTGCTTTTGCAGTCTTCCTGCCTTTAGGCAACATGTGGACTTTCGATGTGGACAGCTGCTCTGGAGTGCCACAGGGATGCGATTTCACTGCCTCTGCGTATGTTGTTGGTGTTGCTGTTGAAAGGCAGGAGTCAGTTTGTGTCCCTGTGGTTTCCATGGGAACACTAGCCAATCTGTTGTTTTCATTATTATCTTTGTTGCTCTACCGCACCCTCGAGCAGTGTGATGCGGTCACACAGCGTCAGAATCACTTCTCGTAATTCCGCAATGGCATCCGTACTCCCACCACAACCCGCAGAAGTTGATGCCTTTATAGTGTCCGCGGTAGATTGCTCCACGTCGGCGAAGGTGTTGCGCTCAAGCCGTTGCCTGTCTCGCCGGTCGGACTCGGTTGGCATTGTTGCTGAACTGGAGGCACCATCCACAGATGCCTAGCATGCTGTTTTGCAGTTCGAGTCAGTGTCTTTCGCGTCGCAGTACCGCCGAAACTTCTAGTTCTCATTTTCCCCATCACCGAGAGAAACTTTCACAGCAGGCGAAATTTTATCTGCCAGTAGGTTCCGCCATTTTGTGTGTGTGTCGTGTGTGGTGGGGTGGGTGTGTGGTGTGAAAAGCTTGGGGATGTATATATTTTAAACTGTGTGTTTGTGTGTGAGCTTTTTGGGTTTTTTTAAAAATTGGGATCCATTCGGGCTTTTTATTTAAATGGTCTAAAGGGGGATTTCTACCGGGAAAATTTTAAACTCAAATTTGGCACATGTTTTAGAAACCCCCCCACTAATATTTTTAGCTAACACATGCGGCTTTCGGCGGAATATTTATATATTTTATATTTTTTAAAAATTTTTATTTTTATGGGGGTTTTTGTGTGTGTGTGGGGGTTGTGGGGGTGTGTGTGGGTGGGTGTTTTGGGTGTGTGGGTTTTGTGTCCCATTTTTAAATTTGAAATGGGGTTATGTTTTTATCAACCACACCCGCGCGGCCCCAGGATTGGGGTTACAAATTTTTGGAAAAAACCCCCAAAAAAATAGAAAATTTTAAAAAAGCGAGGCTTACCCAAAACTTTAAGTTGGGGGGTAACCCCCCCTGTGCGTGTGCCCCGGGCTGGCGCCCCCACTCCCCAACCCCCCACAAAATCCCCCCCCTTTTGCTTTTGTACTTTGGGGGGTAAAGGGAAGTTCCCAAAAATAATGTATAGGGGCGTAAATTTCAACGTTTTAGGTTTATTTTTTTTTTTTTTTTTTTTTAAAGGGGTTTAGCAGGTTGATGGAGTGGGGTTTTTTTATCCCCGCCTCCCACCTCCCTCCCCCCATCCAAAAAAATAAACCCAATAATCAAATCGGCGGTTCCCCCAGACATTAGTATTTGGGTTTCGTTACGGGGGGCCCGCCCCCAAAATTTTTTCCCCAAATCAATAAATCGACTGTTTTCCATTTGGGAAAAAAAATACTAGCGGGAAAGCGGGCACCCCCTTTTGAAAAGAAAAAAACCCCAACGTGGTCAAAAATTTGGTGTTTACGGTTACCTTCACCAAAAGGGTTCCCCCGAAACCGTGGCCCTTCTGTGCAAATCCTCTGTTTTCTTTTTTTTTCTTTTTGTCCTGGCCCCCGTGCCCCGGGTTTTTTTAAAAAAGGAAAGGGCCCTGTATTCCCCCCAAATGGTTGGTTTTCCCGGTTTTTCCCTCCCCCCAAATTTTTTTTCCACTGTTTGCCGGGGGGCCCAAACACATTTGGGGGTTGGGGGGTGTTTGCTTGGAGAATTTTTCGATCGGGGGGCTTTAAAAGTTTTTCCCCGGGGTGATGGGGCGTTTCTTTTATTTGTTTGTTTGACTACCCCCCCCCCCCCCCCCCCCCCCCTTCCTCCCCTCCCCCAATCAAAAACCCCTTTTTTTCCCATTCCCCGCAACAAAACAAAAAGTGTGGAAGAGGGGGGGGCGGAGCTTTATGGACTTTGGGGGAAAAAGTGGTGGGGGGGGGGAGATCTGAATTAGTCCCGAAATCTCACCCCCTAGAAATTTCAAAAAAAAACCAAAATTTTTTTGTTTTTCCCCTCGAGGGTCCCCATCTTTAAAAGCCCCTTAGAAAAAACTTTGTCACTAAAAAAACCCGGGATAAAAATGAATAAACCCCCTTTTTAGAGAATGGTTGGGCATTTATCCAAAATTTTGCATTGAACTGCCAAGCGGTTCACGAAGGTTTTGAGGGCAAAATTTGCCATTCCCCTTTTGCTTAGGAGTGGGGAAAAGGGGGGGGGGGGGGTAGTAGGGGAAAGATTTTAGTTTGAATTTTCCAATTTGAAATTTTGAAAATTTTTATGTGGTTCAGACTTTTAAGAAAGCAAAAATACGTCCCAAAAGGGTGTAAATAAATTTTTTCACCCCCGGGCCCAAATTTACCCACATTTCTTTTCTTCTTTGTTGTTTAGGTTTGGGGTTTTTGTCATGGTTCTTTTATATTTATTATTTTTAAAAATAAAATATATTTTTTTATATAATTTTATTTATTATATATAAAGCCCCTTTTCAGACCCATTTGTGATCTAAACGAAAGAGAAGGTTAATTTCCCCTTCCTTCAAAGGGGGAAAAAAGAGAGGGACTTTAAAAGGTTTCCCAAATTACCATCATCGAAAATTGCTGGGGAAAGGGTTTCGATACTAAAAGGGACGTGAATTTGGACAAAGAATACCACAATTCTGACGACGGAAGCTAAAGGTTGGGTCATTCAGACACCCGCTAGGCATCCGAAGGGTCTGTGTAGAGGAGAAGAGAGGAGTGGCCGTACTGAGTGAGTTAACATAAATCCAGATCGAAAATTGGCACAGCATGCTATTTCTATTCACTCATGCATCCGTATTTATCTATATATGGCGATGTGTTGTTCTTACTGATTGTTTTAATTGGATGGGGTTTTGTTCATTAATTTTTGTTTGCTTATTTGTTGTGATTGTTATTCATTCCCGATGATGTGCATGCTCCTCACACTGTAACCAGCCAAACCTCTAAAGAAACAACGAAGCGGCCCAACGCATCAACAACACAATGCTTGTTGCTGTTGTTGTTCCCGTCGTTGTTTGATTGAATATTCTGGAAGCAGAAACATTCCTCCATAATCTAAACAGTCTGACAAATAATCAAACAGGGGACGTAATAACCCCCCTCCCCCCTCCTCCATCCTCTCCCTATTTGATAACGAAAATACATAGACATTTATTTGCCATCACAAGCTAGAGAAATCAAAGAGGGTGTTGGAAGCAACCCTCCCCCCCCCTCCCCCCTCCCCACACACACGCACTCACACACTTATCTCCACCTATTGTTCATATAAATGCATAGTTATTTATCATCCCAAGCTAAAGAAATAAAAAAAAAAACTTCTAAGGGCTAAGGGGTGTATATAACTTCAAACGAACTCGTCAGTGATCAGTAATCTTCCTTGTACGAAGTGACACACATACTGATAGCGTTGCACCAGCAAAACTGCCGTTGTTCGAAGGGCAGAGGAATTTTGTTTCCGCTTTGATGTTACTGGTTTCCAGACGATGAGACCTTTCAGGTTAATGGAAAGATTAGGAAGACCGAGGGTGGACGAATGCTAGGTTTATGTCTGGTGGCATATATATATATATATATATATATATATATATATATATATATATATATATATATATATTATGTTTTCCATAACAGTCCACACAGAACTTTGGATAAATGTGTGTGTGTGTGTGTGTGTGTGTGTGTGTGTGTGTGTGTGTGTGTGTGTGTGTATTACATGTTTTAAGTCGAAATTAAGAACCGTCCTATTTTCAGCGTTACATGGTTTTTGAGTTTAACAATGGACTCGCGCACACCACGTAAACACGCATTCACGCTCAGCAGTAAATAAAGGGTTGAGTCTGTGTACACAATCAATGTGACAAAGTTCCAAAATACAAATCAGCGAGCTTATCCAAAAATAAGTTGTATAACCTCTCCTACTCCCCATGCCCCCCCCACCCCCACCTACCCCCCACCCCCCGCCCTTCCCAACCTCTCCCCCCCCCCCCCCCCCCCACACACACACAGGACATACCCACCCACCACACCATAGCCACTATCGATCGGTTCACCAGACAAGACTTCGTTAGCCACAGGCCACACCCTAACCGTTCCCACATCAATCACTATTATTAATTGACTGTGTCCACCGAGTGGTCAGTGGAAGACAGCGCCTGAAAAAAATATACCCAGCTTTTTTTTTTTTTTTTTTTTTCCTTTCTGTAAGACAAAATTGTAGCTAGAAATGCGTGTTTACGCGTTTACCTCAGCGATTGATTCAATCCATTCACCCAATGCTGGAAGGAAAAGTACGTTAACCTCTCTATCAATATATCTCTTTTTTTTTCTTTTCTTTTTTTTCTTGTTTTTTTTGCCCTTCCTTTTTTCTGTTGTTTGTCTTGGCACCGCTTGCTGCCGTTTGACTGATAACGAAGTCCAGTGTGTTCTTTCTCGCCACCTTTGTGTGTGCATTCAGCACTCCCCCCCCCCCCCCCCCCCAAACCCCCCCCCCCCCCCCCCCCTCATTTCCTCCCGAATGTTTTTGCCTGCATCAGCAACTCTCTCGGCGAGGACGGGAGTGTGGGGGGGGGGGGGTGTGGGGGGGGGGGGGGTATGCAGAAGAGCAACAGATCAAAGCTAAACTTTTCCCCTCCCGAGTGTGACATTTCCACCATTTTCCAGTTCTTTGCTTGTTTGCTCCCACCCACCCACCCACCCTCACCCCACCCCCCTCACCTCCTCCTCCTCCGACTCCGGTTCCGACGTCGGGAGCATGTCTATGTTCCCCCCAGGTCTACCCGATCCCCCTCCCTCCCCTGGGCCTATGTTCCCCCAGGTCTATGTTCCCCTAAAAGTCCCCGCCCTCAAGGTCTATTGTTCCCCAAGTTTTGTATTTGGGGCAACGGTGACCTGGGGGCCGGGGGACATAGACTTGCAGCCCCCTCGAAAACGGATTATGGCTGTCTGCATGGCGGGGTGAAAACGGTCATACACGGAAAAAGTCCCTCTCGTGTACATGGGAGTGAACGTGGGAGTTGCAGCCCACGAACGAAGAAGACCTGCAGGAGCAAAGGGCCGATAACCCACTCCGTCTGTTTCTTTCCTCACGGAAACAAACAAACAAACAAACAAACAAACAAAAACAAGAGAGGCAAGGCCTTCAAGACTCACTTGTGATACACTTTAAAAAAAATCCAAGCTTTTTATGTATTGAGTATAATTTCAAAATGTAATGTTTAAGATGAGAAAGATCATTTTAAAGCAAATTAAGTCCCCTAGCATTAATTACAGAGTAATTTCCTTTTTTTACTATCTGCACCAAAACGTTTGCAAAATAAATAAAACTTCCATGCTTAGCAAAAGAAGTTCCTGTTTGAACAAAAAAACGATAATAATGACTGCTCTTGTTGTTGGGTCAGAATATCAGATCAAAGTGCCAAGTTTAGAGAATACAAGAAATATAAATATAACAGTAAATGCAGTTTACATATAATTAGGCTTCATTTTATTTATTTATTTTTTTTTGTGTGTGCCCATCCCAGAAGTGCAATATTGTTTTAAACAAGATGATTGGAAAGAACTGAATTTTTTCCTATTTTTATGCCTAATTTGGTGTCAACTGACAAAGTATTTGCAGAGAAAATATCAATGTTAAAGTTTACCACGGACACACACACACACACACAGAGACAACCGAACATCGGGTTAAAACATAGACCCACTTTGTTTACACAAGTGAGTCAAAAAACCAAAAAAAATCCTTCAGGTGGGTGAAGTTTGAGGGTAAAGGGGCAGTAGTGGAAAATCAGTGAGAATTGAGCGGCGAGAGTGGAGATTGTAAGTAAATGCTGACACAGTAATTGTATGTACACGAGTGGGCTTTTTACGTGTACGACTGTTTTTACCCCGACATGTAGGCAGTCATACTCCGTTTTCGGCGGGGAGCTTCATTACAATAATCGGTGATTTTGTTGCTGCTGTTATTGTTCATTTTTTTCCCCCTTTCCATTTATTGATTCTGTTGCTGGTGTTGGTGCTTTTGTTGTTGTTGTTAGCTATCTGTTGATTTATCATGTGACAGCATCGGAGGAAAAACCCAAAGTCCAAAACCCAAAGTTGCAGGGGAGACAAAAGCGACCATCATCAAATTTTTGTTGTTAAGCTGTTTGAATAAGTGATACTCAGAACAATATGTTGGTTGTAACTTCCTAAAATGTGAAATATCAAACTTTACATATAAACCTTTCTCTGGATAAACAACAACAACAACAAAAACATATTTGGAAATGAGTGATATTGTTTCAAAACCCCTTCAAATTTAAGAAGAAAACTAGTTATAAAGAACACACAAACAGCCGGACACATTCGTCAACCACCGCTCGTGAATCTGAAATACTTTCATTTATTCATTATTTCTTATTTTTTATTTTTTTTATTTTTTTATTTATTATTATTATTTTTTTTTTGTACGCTTACAGCTGACTTCATCAAGTTTTTGCGCCTTATAAATATTAGTAGAAGTAGTAGTAGTTCTTTTTTTTATGTATTTATCTATTATTTATTTTTATTATTTTATTTATTGTTTTTTTATATTATTACCATTATTTATTACTTTTTATTTTTTTTTTAATTATTTTTTCTCAAGGCCTGACTAAGCGCGTTGGGTTACGTTCAGGGTGTTTTTGTTTTGTTCTTTGTTGTTGTTGTTTTTTTTTTTCTTTTTTTCCCTGGCTGTTCTCATCTTCTCTCGTTCCATGATCGTAAAGACGTAAAGAAAAGAAGGGCGGCGGCAGATATTAGCCACCCCCGTTCATTACACTGGTTGACTGTTTCCTTCTTCTTCTGCTTCTTCTTCTTCTTCTATCTTTTATTTTATGAGAGGAAGGGTGGGGAGGGATGTGGTGGGTTGTACTGTGAGGTTTGTTGGGAAGTGAGTGAGCGAGAGAGGGAAGAGATAAGGAGTTTCGTCGGGGAAACATAAAACAACAAAAATGAAACAGCGTTGACTTTGGTGTGAATGTACCTTGTGAAGTATAAGGACAAGCCCGGAGCTTCCCTTTTGATCGAGAAAGTGTCCGGGTTTGTTCCAATATACCTTTTTTTTTCTTCTTTTTTTTTGCCAGTGTGTGCGCACACACGGCTGTTTAACTCACTCAGTACGGCCAGTCCTCTCTTCTCCTCTACACAGACCCCTCGGATGTCCAGTGGGTGTCTGAATGACCCAACCTTTAGCTTCCGTCGTCAGAATTGTGGTATTCTTTGTCAACATTCACCCCTTCAGTATAAGAGCCTTCCGCTTGCAATATTTTGATGATGGTGATTGGGGTGAAACGCTGTTAACGTCGTCTCTTTCGCCGTTCGTATGGAGAGAGTTAAATTTGCCGCAGAAGAAAGCTGTGTACCTTGTAAACGGAGAGAGTTACCAATCTTCTGTTTTGTTTTTAATCCTTTATTCTCCTAGCATCATTGCTCTTCGTTTCGAGTCGGGGAAGGTGTGTGTGTGTGTGTGTGTGTGTGTGCTTGACGAGGGTGGCATTTTTGACTCACTTGTGTAAACAAAGTGAGTCTATGCTTTAACCCGGTGTTCGGTTCTCTCTCTCTCTCTGTGTGTGTGTGTGTGTGTGTGTGTGTCCGTGGTAATCTTTAACATTGACATTTTCTCTGCAAATACTTTGTCAGCTGACACCAAATTAGGCATAAAAATAGGAAAAATTCAGTTCTTTCCAGTCATCTTGTTTAAAACAATATTGCACCTCTGGGATGGGCACAAAAAACAAACAAACAAACAAACAAAAATGAAGCCTAATTATATTCAAACTGCATTTACTGTTATATTTATTTATTTTTTGTATTCTCTAAACTTGGCACTTTGATCTGATATTCTGACCCAACAACAAGAGCAGTCATTATTATTATTTTTTTTGTTCAAACAGGAACTTCTTTTGCTAAGCATGGAAGTTTTATTTATTTTGCAAACGTTTTGGTGCAGATAGTAAAAAAGGGAAATTACTCAGTAATTAATACTAGGGGACTTAATTTATCACAAGTGAGTCTTGAAGGCCTTGCCTCTCTTGTGTTCATGGTTTTACCATCATGTGTAGGTGGAGCGCCGAGGCAGAATCGGTTAGACATTGGACTTATCATCCAGTGTTCACCAGTGATCACGGTTCGAGGCCCTGTTTCTGACATAATGTTGCGTCCTTGGGGAAGGCACTTTATTTGTATTGTATTTGTATTTCTTTTTATCACAACAGATTTCTCTGTGTGAAATTCGGTGCTGCTCTCCTCAGGGAGAGCGCGTCGCTACACTACAGCGCCACCCATTTTTTTTTTTTTTTTTTTTTTGTGTGCATTTTTTCATGCGTGCAGTCTTATTTGTTTTCCTATCGAAGTGGATTTTTCTACATAATTTTTGCCAGGAACAACCTTTTTTTTTGCCGTGGGTTCTTTTACGTGCGCTAAGTGCATGCTGAACACGGGACCTCGGTTTATCGTCTCATCCGAAGGAATAGCGTCAAGACCACCATTTAAGGTCTAGTGGAGGGGGAGAAAATATCGGCGGCTGAGCCGTGATTCGAACCAGCGCACTCAGATTCTTTCGCTTCCTTGACGGACGCGTTACCTCTAGACCATCACTCCTACCACCGATTGTCCTCAGTCTGGAACCCATGTATCGTGTATGGTGAATACCCGACTTGGGTCATGGAAGGGTAAAACGGCGGATGGAGAGGATTTTGGCCCCGGTCAAGGAAGGGTAAAACGGCGGATGGAGAGGATTTTGGCCCCGGTCAAGGAAGGGTAAAACGGCAGATGGAGAGGATTTTGTCTCCGGTCAAGGAAGGTTAAAATGGCGGATGGAGAGGATTTTGTCCCCGGTCAAGAAAGGGTAAAACGGCGGATGGAGAGGATTTTGGCCCCGGTCAAGGAAGGGTAAAACGGCGGATGGAGAGGATTTTGTCCCCGGTCAAGGAAGGGTAAAACGGCGAATGGAGAGGATTTTGTCCCCGGTCAAGGAAGGGTAAAACGGCGGATGGAGAGGATTTTGGCCCCGGTCAAGGAAGGGTAGATCGGCGAATGGAGAGGATTTTGGCCCCAGTCAAGGAAGGGTAAAACGTCGAATGGAGAGGATTTTGGCCCCCGGTCAAGGAAGGGTAAAACGGCGGATGGAGAGGATTTTGGCCCCGGTCAAGGAAGGGTAAAACGGCGGATGGAGAGGATTTTGGCCCCGGTCAGGGAAGGGTAGATCGGCGGATGGAGACGATTTTGTCCGCGGTCAAGGAAGGGTAAAACGGCGGATGGAGAGGATTTTGGCCCCGGTCAAGGAAGGGTAAAACGGCGCATGGAGAGGATTTTGGCCCCGGTCAGGGAAGGGTAGATCGGCGGATGGAGAGGATTTTGGCCCCCGGTGAAGGAAGGGTAAAACGGCGGATGGAGAGAATTTTGGATCCGCCTTCCTGTGCTGAGCCCTGCCGGGACACAGGTTGATATAGAATCAATGCTCCGACACGTCAGCGGGATGGCGCCCGGACCTGTTGTGTTGGCAAAGGACATGGGGGATTGTGTGTGTGTGTGTGTGTGTGTGTGTGTGTGTGTGTCGGGAGGAGGAGTGGGGATGTCGGAAAAGAACTGAGTAGAAAAAGCTCGCGCGCGCGCGCTCACACACACACACACACACACACACACACACACACACACACACAAGTGCGCAAGGCAAGGCAAGAAGGTTACTTCATGTAGCCCCTGGGGGCATAGAAACATTA
>NC_134877.1:17458351-17460851 GCF_041734735.1 Babylonia areolata | reverse complement strand
CTGAATGGATGAAGCAGGCAGACCAGACAATAGAGAGTTACAGTAGTCAAGGCGAGAGAATGTAGAGAATGTTAAGAACAGAGGGTCAATGTCAGAGCGTGCGACAGAGAGACTACACTACCTTGTGACTTCTGCCGTCATTTGTATTTTGAATAATTACTTCCCCCCTCTGTCATTCCTTTTATACATTACAGGATGAAGGGTTCGATTCCCCCAACAGCCTTTTGACGGCACCAAGGGGCACTGGGGCCATGGCTTGCCATAGGATAGGTAGGGGGCCCAATTCTCTCCTTTTCTCACCGATTAAAACCTCCCATCCCTCCCTCCCTCCCTCCCCTACACCCTGTTCTCCAAACTCCAGCGTCAGTTGTTAATCCCTTACTCCTTTATGTGGAGTGATGGTAACCTTCACTCTCCATATCTATGACCAACAGCGACCGGTTGAGTGATGGCCTAGAGGTAACGCGTCCGCCTAGGAAGCGAGAGAATCTGAGCGCGCTGGTTCGAATCACGGCACAGCCCCCGAAATTTTCTCCCCCTCCACTAGACATTGAGTGGTGGTTTGGACGCTAGTCATTCGGATGAGACGATAAACCGAGGTCCCGTGTGCAGCATGCACTTAGCGCACGTAAAAGAACCCACGGCAACAAAAGGGTTGTTCCTGGCAAAAATTCTGTAGAAAAATCCACTTCGATAGGAAAAACAAATAAAACGTGCACGCAGGGAAAAAATACAAATAAAATGGGTGGCGCTGTAGAATAGCGACGCGCTCTCCCTGGGGAGAGCAGCCCGAATTTAACAAAGAGAAATCTGTTGTGGTAAAAAGAAATACAAATACAAATACTCTCCTAGCCTCGTTATCAAAAACCAGTGTCAGTTGTTAACCCTTTACTCTCCTAGGCTCATTATCAAAAACCAATGTCAGTTGTTAATCTTTTGCTCTCCTAGCCTCATTATCAAAATTCAATGTCAGTTGTTAACCCTTTACTCTCCTAACCTCATCATTCTTTCATGGCAATGTCAGTTACCCCATGCACACTTGCGAGGAAACAACACCATACAAAAAAAACGGGAGCCTCGAACCCTGATCGCCGGTGAACCCTTTGGTCAGAAGTCCAACAGACGCCCAACCGACTATGCCACAGGACCGCCCAAGACGAAACTGCAGTGGAACATTAAAAATAATGATAATAATAATAACAAATTTGACGTGGACGGAATGACCAGTCGAGATCAAACCACAGGCTGTAACGATCAAGGAAAATGAAAGTTGACGTGAGGGGAGATGGGAAGCTAGCCAGGGCTGGAGGAAGGGGGTGAGAGCTGACAAACTCAATACAAAACAAAGGACAAAAAAATAGTATAGAAAAAAAAAACCTGCATGGCGAGAGCAGTTAACTCACTCAGTACGGCCAGTCCTCTCTTCTCCTCTACACAGACCCCTCGGATGTCCAGTGGGTGCCTCAATGACCCAACCTTTAGCTTCCGTCGTCAGAATTGTGGTATTCTTCGTCAACATTCACCTCTTCAGTATGAGAGCCTTCCACTTCCAATACTTTGATGGTGGTAATTGGGGTGAAACCCTGTTAACGTCTTCTCTTTCGCCGTTCGTATGGAGAGAGTTAAATTAAAGCTACGTTCACACATTGCCCAGCCAGTTGTTGAAAACAACTGACAGCAGCTGGACAGAAATTGCGTGTGCGTAATATTTTGCTTTCCGTGAATGCCCGCGATAGGTGGTTTACACTAACCACCAGCCGTCTCCAACTAGCTTTTTTTTTTCTTTTTTTTTTCCAGACAGATGAGACGGGTGGCTGGGAAGTTGCACACACGCTTTCGCCAGGAGCATCTCGTCGCTTGCAGAGCGAGGACAAAAAAAAGAAAAAAGAAAAAAAAAAAAAGGTCATATGACGTCATGGGCAGCCCCACCACCATACTAAACTGTCTTTCATACTGTACTGTCTTTCTTCGGACATTTTTTTTGGCAGAGCTCGATCACATCTTCAGGCGATTTCCACTACGATATTTCAGCTATTTCGGTGACCTAGAAAACAACAACAACCGGAAATAGAGACGCGCATGCGCACGCGGTTCTCGTTAAAAATAGCCTGGGAGTCCCAACGAAATGTTCCTGACGAAAGTGTGTGCACAACATCCCGAATAACATTCGTTTATTTCGTCTGGGGAGCTTTGTGGCAGACAGCAAATTGCGTGACCGTTATTGTCTCCAAATTCTCCTCCCCTCATCCAGTTCAACTTGGTCCTTCAGGGAAGGAAGGGGTGTGTGTGTGGGGGGGGGGGGGGGGGGTGGGGAGGGGAGGTTAATGCAACGTAATGACTAAAACGACAAGAGCACATTGTTACGTCTGGTGGGCACACACACACACACACACACACACACACACACACACACACACACACACACACACACACACACTCACACACACACACATACGGACGCCTGTGCGTGTGCACACACACATACAGACGCGCGCGCGCA
>NC_134877.1:17443351-17448351 GCF_041734735.1 Babylonia areolata | reverse complement strand
TCCATCGAACGAACGAACACGTTTTTATTTATTTATTTGTTTATTATTTTTTAAAAAGTTAATAACATTGTGATTAACGATCCTGTTGGTGTCGCCGGTGTCTATCTGCAGTGGTTACCACTCTGAAGATTCTTCTCTCTCAGCTGTGCTGTGCTGCCCCTGTTGCCTTGTCTGAAGGTACTACGTTCTGCTAGCTGCTGCTGAGCAACCTTCTTCTTCATTGTATCGTATTGTATTGTATTGTTCTTTTTTTTTTCTTTTTTTTTTTTTTTTTGTCACAACATATTTCTCTGTGTGAAATTTGGACTGCTCTCTCCAGGGAGAGCGCGAAGCTGCACTGAGAGCGCCACCCTTTTTTTTCTGCCTGTAATTTTATTTGTTTTCCTATCGAAGTGAATTTTTTTTTTACTACCAACCCTTTTGTTGCCGTTGGTTCTTTTTCGTCCGCAAAGTGCATGCTACACACGGGTCCTCGGGTTTATCGTCTCTCATCCGAATGACTAACGTCCAGACCACGTCTCAAGGTCTAGTGCAGGGGAGAAAATACTGGCGACTGTGGGATTCGAACCGGTTCGCTCAGATTGTGGAGTGATGGCCTAGAGGTAACGCGTCTGCCTAAGAAGCGAGAGAATCTGAGCGCGCTGGTTCGAATCACGGCTCAGCCGCCGATATTTTCTCCCCCTCCACTAGACCTTGAGTGGTGGTCTGGACGCTAGTCATTCGGATGAGACGATAAACCGAGGTCCCGTGTGCAGCATGCACTTAGCGCACGTAAAAGAACCCACGGCAACAAAAGGGTTGTTCCTGGCAAAATTCTGTAGAAAAATCCACTTCAATAGGAAAAAAACAAGTAAAACTGCACGCAGGAAAAAATACAAAAAAAATGGGTGGCGCTGTTCTGTAGCGACGCGCTCTCCCTGGGGAGAGCAGCCCGAATTTCACACAGAGAAATCTGTTGTGATAAAATGAAAAAAAAAAAAAAAAAAAAAAGAAAAGAAAGAAAGATTCTCTCGCTTTCTAGGCGGACGCGTTACCACCAGGCCCACAGTCCACTTCAATAAATATTCTCGGGGTCATTCTTCTCTCTATTTTTTTTTTTTTTTTTTTTTTTTTACATTGACTGCTTTTCAAACTGGGAAGATTGAAACCAGATAATCGATGGTGATCCACTTCATGTGTGATCTTTGGGAATGTTGCTCTTAACTCACTCAGTACGGCCAGTCCTCTCTTCTCCTCTACAGAGACCCCTCGATGTCCAGTGGGTGTCTGAATGACCCAACCTTTAGCTTCCGTCGTCAGAACTGTGGTATTCTTTGTCAACATTCACCTCTTCAGTATAAGAGCCTTCCCCGTGCAATATTTTGATGATGGTAATTGGGGTAAAACGCTGTTAACGTCGTCTCTTTCGCCGTTCGTATGGAGAGAGTTAGTGTCCTGATCAACACTGCCGGCAGGGTGTATGCATCTGTCGGGCCTGATTGACGCCGGCGTATGTAGTGGGTGAGAGTACCCCCTTGTCAAGTAGTCACAAACATAAATAGATCCCCATAGCAGCATAAAAAGTTTCTGTTTCTGATCGGCAACATGAAAACAAAACCAATAAACAAAAAAACGAAATGACCTAATTCTGGTGGTGGGGGGGTGGGGTGGGTGGGGAGGGGGGATGATGGGCGTAGAAATAGGGGACGGGGGGACGGGAGGGGTAGTCCTTTCACTTCCATTTCTTCGGACCTTGATCAGAAACCCAATGCCCTTCGTGGACCACGTTCTTCTTTTTTTAGTCTCAGGTCTTTTTTTGTGACATCATTGTGTTGTGAGAACCTTTGAAGCCTCCACTACCCCTGTTCCTCTGACAGTATCTATAGACCACTCCGGGAGAGTTTCCGGGCTTTCAGACTTCCCTCCCCTCTTCAGTATTTTGCAATGATGCGGGAAGATCTCTGCAATGAGGTCTGGTCATGTGTGTGAGATTCTTCTGGTGTTTTGTTATCGCAGTAGATGTAGTACTTTCATTATTCACGTCCATGGTTTAGTATTTTCCTTCATTATTCATGTCCATGGTATCTGTTGCAGACGGAAAAGTGGGCCCATTTAACAGTGAGGCAGTGTATGGTTATCGTTGTAGACAGAAAAAAAAAGTACTTACGTTGTTGAAGGCACCGTGTTCGCTGTCGATGAATAGGTCTTTACAATATTCAGTCCATCCTACTGTGATGTTTTCTATAAAAGAAAAGAAAAGAATAAACAAAGAAAGGACTACTGCTCTCTGTGATGGCAGAGGACTTGTGCACTCTTGAAGAGCTTCGCTGTACCTTCACCGTCCTCTTCTTTTCAGTGCTGGGAGTTTCAGTTTCAGTATCAGTTTCTCAAGGAGCCGTCACTGCGTTCGGACAAATCCATGCACGCTACACCTCATCTGCTAGAGGTTGGTTGCCTGACCGCCAGTATAACCCGACGCGCTGAGTCAGGCCTTGAGTGCATGCATACGTAGTTGTGTACCTATCAGAGTGGATTTCACCTGCACATTTTTATTTTTATTTTTTTTTTTTATTTTTTTTATTTTTTTACCAAAGGACACAACACTTTTGTTGCCATGTGTTCTTTTTTTTCCCGTGCGCTAGGTGCGTGCTGCACATGGGACCTCGCTTTATCTTTGTATTCATGTATATGAATGTGAATTGTGTGCGCGTGCGTTTATGTAAGTTTGTGCCTGCCTATGTGTGCGTATGTGTTAGGGTAGCTGTTAGATACACATGTATTGTTAAAATGTATGTACGCAGTTTGTGTGTGTGTGTGTGTGTGTGCGTGTGCGTGTGTGTGTGTGTAGTCATATTTTGGTGTGTGTATGTAACATAGATGTAATGTTTCATGTTAACAAAGCGTTTTTGTAAAGCACCTAGAGCAGATTTCTGGATAGTGTGCTATATAAGTATCCATTATTTATTTATTTATTTATTTTTTATCTTCTCATTCGAATGAGTAGACGCAAAATTTGATTTATTTTTTCCAGTCAAACTCTGGAGAAAGGGCGAGAGTGGGAAGCGAACCCAGGCCCTCACGAACACTGTCTTAGCAGATAAATGTGTTAACTATTGCCTGCCACCTTTCTTCTCCAGTGCTGGAATCACGTTGGAACAACGCAGGGCCAGGGACATTGCCTGCCCATCTGTCTAGGTTTCCTTTGTCCCTGATCAGCTCTTCATGTTTTACACGTATGTCAGACATCTGCCAACCCCGCGCCACCCCTTCTTTTTGTTGACTCACTTGTGTAAACAAAGTGAGTCTGTGTTTTAACCCGGTGTTCGGTTGTCTGTGTGTGTGTGTGTGTGTGTGTGTGTGTGTGGTAAACTTTAACATTGACATTTTCTCTGAAAATACTTTGTCCGTTGACACCAAATTTGGCATAAAAATAGGAAAAATTCAGTTCTTTCCAGTCATCTTGTTTAAAACAATATTGCACCTCTGGGGTGGGCACAAAAAAAACTTAAAATGAAGCCTAATTATATGCAAACTGCATTTACTGTTATATTTATATTTTTTGTATTCTCTGAACTTGGCACTTTGACCTCTTATTCTGACACAACAACAAGAGAAGTCATTATTATCATTTTTTTTGTTCAAACAGGAACTTCTTTTGCTAAGCATGGAATTTTTATTTATTTTGCAAACGTTTTGGTGCAGATAGTAAAAAAGGGAAATTACTCTGTAATTAATGCTAGGGGACTTAATTTATCACAAGTGAGTCTCGAAGGCCTTGCCTCTCTTGTTTTCATTGTTATTCCCCAGCAGATGTAGTACTGCATATTGTATGAATCAGTCCGCACGATTTTATGCCTGCTTTTGAGTGAGCCTGAAACTGTTACTGGAGATTTTCCTGATTATCTCAGTCTTGTGCCTGATCGCGCTATTCACTAGTCCGTGTGTCAGTGTGTTTAACCAACGGCGCAGATGATGGGGCAGCATTTTCATTGATGATGAAGAAGCAGAATGACGACCACGACGATGATGATGATGATGATGACGATGACGCTGCTGCTATGGATGTCCATTTAGGTTTGGGACAACGTGACAACTAATTTTCAATGCTGTTCTTAAGTTTCTAAATATCATATTCAAGTTTCGAAGTTTTGATCGCTTTCCACCTAACTCTTTGTAGCAACTCCAGTTGTTATTGACATTTACTAAAGCTCACGTTCAACAAAAGCAACAAAGACGTGTGTGATTTTTTTTTCTATATTCCGTACCTTGTATTTAGATATTTCTGAAATGCGTGTAGATGTGCTTATTGTTTTTTGTTGTTTTTTTTCCCTCCTTGATGTCACCCGTTAAGAGTGTTGGCGACGCTGTCGATACTGCTGTAATCCAGGGCCATCAGCAACAACAACAACAAAAAAAAAAAAAACAACTTCCCACTCGCTGCTGGCCTGGAAATAAATGCTTCTTCATCTGTCTCTAGGTCCCAGAGCGTTATCAAGATCAGGGGCTGCCTGACGACAGGATGATTGCCGGAGCAACTCATCTCCTCAGCAATAAGCTTACGAAAAAAAGGGGGTGGGGGTGGGGTGGGGGAAGTGTGTGTGTGTGGGGGTGGGGGTGGGGGGTGGGTTGGGAAAGAAAACGCGAAGGACGATTTCTTGTTCGCTTCCTTCTTCATCAGCCCTTAAGGATGGCCTTTTGTCTTTTATTGGTTGGCTGACTGGACTGAGAGAGTGCTCTGCGGCGTCTCAGGATGGTGGTGGTGGTGGTGGAATCGGTGTGGTGATTATCAGGCCATTCTGTGAATGCCAAGGCTGATGATGGGATGGGACGGGGAGGGGGCAAAAGGGGAGATGGGGTGGAGTGGGGAGGGAGATGTCTATTCCTCGATAGCTCCTAAATACGGAGGCTTTTCTTTTTTTTTCTTTTTCTTCTTCTTCTTTTTCTTCTTTCTTTTTACTACGGCTGTTTAGAGATCCAGTGCCTGAAGGAAAATGACTGCGTATCTCTTTTATCTCCCAACA
>NC_134877.1:17438351-17440851 GCF_041734735.1 Babylonia areolata | reverse complement strand
AGACGAAGACCCCCCCCACCCCCAGCTGATAGAAGGTGTATGGTGGGGTTACAGGAGAGACATCTCCAATAAGTTTCAGCAGCAGCAAAAGAAGAAGAAGAAAAACAAGAACAAGAAGACAAAGAAGAAGAAGAAGAAGAAGAAGAAGAAGAAGAAGTAGAGGGTGATGACAAAGATGATCACGACAATGAAGAAGAAAATCAACAAGACCAAGAACAAAAGCAAGAAGAGTTAAAAGATCAAGAACAAGAACAAGCAGATGAAGAAGAAGAAAGGAACAAAGAGAGGAAGAAATGAAAGAGAGAAAGGAAGAAAAAAGAAGGGCGGGGATAAGTATGATGACTTTCCAACCCGCCAAGCGTAGAACGAGAAGAATACGAACAACAGGAACAAGAACAACAAAGAAAAGTTTGTGGAACAACAAGAACGAAAGAAAGAAAGACATGAATGAAGGACAGGGACAATATATGATGACCATCCGACCTGCTAGACCAAGACGAAGAAGACCCCCAACCCCCAACCCCCAACCCCTTGTCCACGGGCCACTCACTCCAAATAAGTTCAGATCTCGTTTTTGCCCAGCCCGCCATACCAACACAACAGCTGTTCTGGTACTACTTAGTCACAGTGGCCTGCCACCGTCACTGACCGGTGCTTCGTCATTGACATTAGTGCAACTGCACCTACTGGGAATTGGGCAGCTGGTAGGAGGTGTATGGTGGAGTTACAGGATAGACATCTCTAATAAGTTTCAACAGCAGCAGAGCAGCTGCAGCAGAAGAAGAAGAACAATGAGAACAAGAAGAAGAAGAAGAAGAAGAAGAAGAAGAAGAGGGTGATGACAAAAATTATCACGACAATGAAGAAGAAGAACAACCCCTTGTCCACGGGCCACTCACTCATAATAATAATTTCAGATCTCGTTTTGGCCAGCACACCATGCCAACACAACAGCAGTGTTGGTACTACTCAGGTCACAATGGCCTGCCACCGTCACTGACCAGTACTTCAGCGTCGACATTAGTGCGTCTGCACTGACTGGTAATTGGGCATCTGATAGGAGGTGGGGGTGGGGCTACAGGATGGACACCTCATGTCAGTTTCAGCAGCAGCAGCAGCAGCAGCAGCAGAAGAAGAAGAAGAAGAAGAACAACAACAACAACAACAACAACAACAACAAGGTGATGAATAAGCCCATCACGACAACTAAGAACAACAACCAAACCAGGAACAATAACAAGAAGAGTTAGAAGATCAAAAACAAGAAGAAAGAAAGAAAGGAAGGAAGGAAGGAAGGAAGAACGAAGGAAGGCAGGAGAAACTATGATAACGTTCTGAGGTAACAGATTTAGAACAAGATCAAGAAGAATAAAAACTACAACAGGAACTAGATCAAGAAAGAAAAGAAAAAAAATCAGTAGAACAAGAAAGAAAGAAAGAAAGAAGGAAAGACAGGGAATGGAGAAGGACAGGGACAATATGATGACCTTCCAGCCCGCCAGACCAAGACGAAGAAGCCGTGCTGGTACTACACCATCACTAACGAATGCTTTGTCGTTGACATTAGTGCTCCTGCACTGGCTGGGAATTCGGCAGCAGATAATAAATGTGAGATGGAGAAAGAGGCGAGCTGGATGCGGGGAACGGGGTAGGCGTGGGGGTGGGGGTGCGGGGGGCGGGGGGGGGGGGGAGCGGGGTAGTAGGAGTGAGAGAGAGGGGATTTGAGGGCAGGGAGGTTGTGTGGAAAGGGACTTTTGGGGGGGTATGGGTGGAGGAAGGGGGTGGGGGGAGAATGGACATCTCTCGTCAGTTCCAGCAGCAGTTTATGAAGGCTGCTTTTCACCAGGCAACTCCCCTCCAGGACAGGGGGCAGGGGGCGGGGGGCGGAGGAGTCCATTCTCTTGTCAGTTCATTAGCTGGTTGGGGGTAAGGGTTGGGGGTAAGGGTTGGGGGTTGGAATGGGTTCGGGGTGGGGATGGGAGTCTTTCTTTGTTGTGTTCTGGGACTGCAGCTTCCGTTGTCTCTATGTCTGTCTGCCTGTCTGTTTGTCCGTCTCTCTCTGTGTCTGTTTGTCTGTCTGTCTGTCTGTCTTTGTCCCAAGCAGTTGGGGCTCTGATCTGACGATCTTCTTTACATAAAAGGAAATGGTCACACACACACACACACACACACACACACACACACACACACACACACACACACACACACACACACACACACACACACACACATACGTGCAGACACGTTCACACACACGCGGGTGACCTTTTGCTATTGTGTCACATTGTTGCCCATTGCTTCCATATCACGACAGATCTCTTTGTTTCTTCGTGTGAGATTCGAACGACTCTCTCTCTCTCTCTCTCTCTCTCTCTCTCTCTCCCCTGTAGGCGTCAGCGTTACGCCAGTCTAGACCCATCCATTATTGTTTTTAATGTTTCTATTTCGTTTCTTTTCCTGCATCACTGTCTTTTGAAATGATCACACACACACACACACA
>NC_134877.1:17428351-17433351 GCF_041734735.1 Babylonia areolata | reverse complement strand
CACACAGAGAGAGAGAGAGAGAGAGAGAGAGAGAGAGAGAGAGAGAGAGAGAGGAAGGGCAACCTAAATTAAAGTTGTTTGTAACACGAAGGCAGCAGGTGTTTTGCTAGCAACGTGAGTTCGTGCAACGCGGCGCATGCCTTTATCAGTCAGCTCTGCCACTCCTGGAATTTGTATCACGCAGAAATCTCTGGACAAAATTCCCCGCCTTACAGACTGACACTCAGACTGAAACAGACAGACAAACAGAGGTAAACACTGCGCTTTGTTTCTTCCCTCTCTCTCTCTCTCTCCTCCCGTCTCCCCCCACCCCCTCCCTCCCAACTCCCAACACCTACCCCCGTTCCTGTCTTTGAAAACACACGCACTGAATCCTACCCCCTCCCCCCTCCCCTCTCTACCCGGCGCCACCCCCTCACCCTGCAACAATGGAACCAAAAGCCGTATATAAGCACCAGTAACAGAATTACTGACGCGGATTGATGAAAGCGTTTTTTCTTTTTTTTTTTCTTTCTTTCTTTCTCTTTTTTTCGGCGTAAAGACAGGAGGGAGAGGGCGAGAGAGAGAGAGAGAGAGAGAGAGAGAGAGAGAGAGAGAGAGAGAGAGGGGGGGAGGGAGGGAGGGAGGGAGAGAGATAGAGGCTGCATGAAAGCAGGAGATATAGAGATGCTGCATAAAATCTAGTTGTGTGTGCGTGTGCGTGTGTGTGTGTGTGTGTGTGTGTGTGTGTGTGTGTGTGTGTGGGTGGGTGTGTGGGTGGGTGGGTGAGAGAGAGAGAGAGAGGGAAAGAGAGAGAAAAGAGATGCTGCATGAGAGCTAGTAGAGAGAGAGAGAGAGAGAGAGAGGGGGGGGGCGCGGCATGAAAGCAAGAGAGATAGAGATGCCGCATAAAAGCTAGTTGAGAGAGAGAGAGAGAGAGAGAGAGAGAGAGAGAGAGAGAGACGCTTTTTCGCATTGACTCTTTTATGTCATTGGCCATGAGGTCCTTTTGACATGGGTAAATTCATCAACATACTTTCAATGTATAACAAACCGTCAGTTATAATTATTATAATAAACGAATGTAATTATGAAAGCAGATAATGAAACGAAACAAAGTTCCTGAGAGAGAGAGAGAGAGAGAGAGAGAGACAGAGAGAGACAGAGACAGACAGACAGACACACAAAGAGAAAGAGAGAGACAGAGAGAGAGACAGACAGACAGACAGAGAGGCTCAGTGTGTGGAAGCTAACTGCATCACCGTGAATAACCCGCGAGGGCTCGACGTAGAGAGATGATGCTGAAAGTGCACCGAAGTGGTGGACTCGTCGTCTGAATCACAACACTAGCCGGCCCTCTGTAAACGGGTATCAGTTTATTTTCCCTGGAGACCATCCATGAGATCCCATACAGCCAGATTTTTTCACTGAGAGTCTGGGGATGATGGGAGAGCTGTAGGGTGGTGGTGGTGGTGGCGGTTGGGGGTGGGTGGGTGGGGTGGTGGGGGTGAGGGTAGCGTGGTGAAGAGGGAGAAGAAGGGCCCGGGGGGGGGGGGGGGTGGGGGGTGGGGGGTGGAGTGCTGTTGTTGACGCAAGGAGGAAAGGTTGATTTGACTCTTGTTTGACCTCCTGGCTGACCGAATGAGAGGAGAGGGAACCAAGTTTTGTGTTGTTGGTTCTGTGGCGTATACTACCTGCCAGAGTCTGGCACTGCACACTTTTTGTGTGTGTGTGTCTTTCTCTCTCTGTCCGTCGTTATGTGTCTGTCTGTCTGTCTTTCCTTTCTTGTCAGTCTCCGTCTGTTTCTGCAGCTCTCTCTCTCTCTCTCTCTCTCTCTCTCTCTCTCTCTCTCTCTCTCTCTCTCTCTCTCTCTCTCTCTCTCTAGTGTGATAAACAGACATTCTGAAGACAAGGTATTAAATTCATATGGAAAAAAATTACTTAATATGTGCACTGTATTTGGACTGACCATTCTCAACGGCGTATGTAATGGTGACCTAGAAGGTCGTTTCACATACGTTTCTGATTTAGGCACAAGTGTGAATGATTATTTTTTAGCGTCTGTAAATCTTTTTGATTCGTCATCTCAGAATGTAAAATTACAGGTATTAGAAAGAATTGAATCTGACCACTTACCCATTGTATTATATATTGAGAAACACTCCACAAGGCAATGTGATATGAATTCTGATTGTGATATGAATCAGTCCATTATTAAATATTGTTGGAATGATATATATGCAGAATATTTTTCTTTTTCTATGGAGTCACAGGAAATAAAAGAAAAGTTGCAGTCAGCAGAAGATCTTATTCACGTTGATATAAATAGAGCATTAGACAAGTTTAATCAGACTGTTAAAGAACAAGCAGAATACATGAAAAAACGTATATTTATAAATAAAAAAGCAGCTGACAGAAATTGGTTTGATCATGAATGTAAAATGGAGAAACGCCGGGTACGCAGACTGTTGAGGATATGTAGAAGAACATTAGATAAAGAAGATCGCATTTTGTTTTGTATTGCTAGACGTGAATATAAAAATTTAAATAAGAGAAAAAAGAAAGAATATAATAACTCATTAGTAAACAAACTTATAGATTCTGTTAAAAGTCAAAAGGAATTTTGGGACACAGTACAAAAGTTCTCAAAAAAGAAAGTACAACCTTTAAATGATATTTCTATTCAAGAATGGTTTGAACATTTCAAAAAAGTGTTAGAAAATGAAGATGGTGACGAGGGGGAAGTAACTGAAAACATGAATATAGTAAATGTAGGGGATAATTATACACTAGATAGACCTATATCTCACGAAGAAGTCTTATTAGCGATTAGAAGATTAAAAAATGGTAAATCTGCTGGCCCTGATGGACTGATTGGTGAATTTTTCAAACATTCTGGTGAGACGACTGTTAGTTTCCTGGTGAAGCTGTTTAATTATTTGTTTGATAATGGAATCTATCCAAGCAATTGGACAGAATCAATAATTATGCCATTGTTTAAGAAAGGTGATATTAACAATGTAAACAACTATAGAGGCATTTCTTTAAGTGATATTAGTAGTAAGTTATACAGTTCCATTATTAACAATAGACTACAAGAATGGATAACACAGAATAACATAATTGGAGAATATCAAGCTGGTTTTAAAAAAGGCTATTCAACTATTGACCATATATTTACTTTAATGGCCGCAATACAAAAACAGTTTGCAAATAATAGAAAATTGTATGTTGCTTTTGTTGACTTTGAAAAGGCTTTCGATTCTATTTCTAGAAAACTTTTATGGCCTGTTTTGTTGAAAAATGGAATCAGTGGTAAGCTGTATCTTTGTGTGAAAAGTATGTATAATGAAGTGAAAGCGAGAGTGAGATCGGGGGCAAAATTATCAGATTGTGTGAATTGTATTCGTGGGGTTAAGCAAGGGGATGTCTGTAGCCCTGTCTTGTTTTCACTTTTTATTAATGAACTAGCGTTAGAAATTATGCAAAATGGTCAACATGGTGTTACTTTTGATTTGATTGAACTGTTTGTTTTACTTTTTGCTGACGACATGATTTTGCTGTCTATAACAACAGTTGGTTTACAGCGACAACTTAACAGTTTATACACTGCTGCAACTAATTTACAGCTAAAGGTAAATATGGATAAAACAAATATTGTTGTTTTTCGTAAGGGAGGGTATTTGGCAAGAAATGAAAGATGGTCATATGGAAGTGAAAGAATAACTGTCGTAAACGCATATAAATATCTTGGGATTTATTTTTCAACAAGACTTAGTTTCAACTTTGCATGTCAAGACATTGCGAATAAAGCAAAAAAAGCAGTTATTTTGATTCTTCATATTTTGTATAAAGTAGACTGTAGTTCTTTTAGTGTATTTGTTAGATTATTTGATTCGCAAGTTCAGCCAATATTACAGTATGGAGCAGAAATCTGGGGACTGGAAAATAGGATAGTAACAGAAAAAGTGCACTTGTTTGCATTGAAACGTTTTCTTAATGTAGACAATCGAACTCCAAATGATCTTGTTTATGGCGAACTGGGGAGATACCCTATTTATCTAAATTCTTATATAAAATGTATTAAATATTGGCTAAAGTTGACTAGAATGAATGAAAACAGATATCCATTTAAAGCATATAAAATGTTATATAGTTTGGATAATAATGGTAAGAAGACTTGGGCAACGAGTGTTCGTCAGTGTTTAAATACATATGGCTTTGCATTTGTATGGGATAATCAAGGGGTGGAAGATATTGCAGGTTTCTTAAAGTGTTTCAGACAACGTATTATTGATTGCAGGTGGCAAGACTGGCATGATCATATACAAACTAGTGATAGATTCGCACAGTTTAGACTTTTTAAAACATCACATGTGATTGAGCCATACATTGAGTTAGGACTGAACAGATATATAAAATGTACACTGACAAAATTTAGATTTGGTATTTCTAGTATTGCTTCTCATAGTTTTAGGTATAGCATTCTAAATGAACCCAGGTATACATGCCGATTATGCAGTTCGGGTAAAGAAGATGAATTGCATTTTTTGTTATGTTGCCCTGCTTTGTGTGACCTTAGACAAAAACTTATTCAACCGAAATATTATAGAGATCCGTCTAATTTTAGGTTCAGTTTACTCATGTCTTCAAGACAGGAATGTACTCTGCATAACTTGGCCATATATATATATGAAGGATTGAAGAGACTAAGTACAGTTATCTCGTGAATGTTGTTGAATATTTGTGTTGACTATTTTGGGTGATATGGTTGATATTGTGCTAACAATTTTTGGTTGATTTGAATTGTCTATTTACTGTGTCATGTCATTATGTAATTATTATTTATCAATGATTCCCCCTTCAGTAAGGGGCTCTGGCCTTATCTGAATAAAACATTCGTTCGTTCGTTCGTTCGTTCGTTCTCTCTCTCTCTCTCCTCTGTCTTTTTCTGTCTCTCTCTGTTTCTGTGTATCTCTGCCTGTCTCTGTGTCTGTCTGTCTCAGTGTCTGCCTCTCTCT
>NC_134877.1:17418351-17425851 GCF_041734735.1 Babylonia areolata | reverse complement strand
CTATACAAAAGCCAAGAACCCTTACATCCCTCCCTCTCTTTCTTGCTAATGCTGAGAGGGTTTTTTTTTTAATTTGTTTATTTATGTATCTGTTCATTTTATGCATTCGTTCATTCATTAATTATTCATTTATTTACTTATCGATGCTGGTTTCATCCCCCCCACCCCCTAAAATTACACCCATCTTCCAATCCCTTCCCCTCCCTATAAAAAATAAATTAAAAAAAAATAAAAAATAAAAGAGCGAGGTTAAAAGAAAAGGCGATGATCCTGGTGGAACAACCTCATTCGTGCATGCTGACTATTGTGCAACAACCAAACACATCCTGGTGATGATGCTGACCATCGAGGAACGCCTCAATCCGTGACGATGATGAAGCAACGCGCAACGCCGGGTGGTGTCCAGTATGACGACGGCACTTTGAGTTTAAGTTTGTAGCTGCTTCCCCTGACTTGTCTCCTGAAATGTTAACATCAGATCACAAAATCGATTCTCAACCATGTAGGTAGGCCCACTCTGTACAAATCGATTCTCAACCATGTACGTACTCTTCCACAGATCGATTCCCAGCCATGTACGTACTCTGCTTGTCGCCCAAGTTACGAGTCAGGAAGTAAACAGTTCAAACGTGCCAATGCAAAGGCAACGAGAACAAGTTCCGTTTCTTTTTCCCCATGTTCCACACCCCACACACTTGGATCAAACTACTAAAACTCTTTCCTGCTTTGCAGCAGGGCCAAAATCAGACCCCACTATCCGGCCCCGTTCGATGCAAAAAAAAAAAAAGAAAAAAAAAAAAGACGCTGGTTTCCTGTCTGCTCAAATATTGACAGAGGACGGTTGGTAGGAGGGAGATCACTTCTGCCTCTGTCGAAGAGATGTTGGCATGGGGTTTATTTCTCATCAAGTCCACCTGTTGACAAGTAATCTTCCACAGGAATTTGGGAAGTGTGTGTAAAACTACCTACGATGAATGAATGATACAAGCCAAGATCCCCCCCCCCCCCCCCCCCCGGCCATTTACTTGCTGATGCCAGGGGGAGTTGTTTTTTTGTTGTTGTTCTTTTTCTCAATTTTCTATTTATTTTCTTTCTTCTGGATGCCACTTTTTTCTTCTTTTTTTTTAATACCGTGTGAAGTCATTCCAGCTCCCAACCCCTGCCCCTCCTCTCAATGGGAAACAAAAGAAGAAGAAAAAGAGAGGGGGGAAGAAAGGGGAGAAAAATGAAACATTGCACAACGGCACCATCAGTAATGCTTACCATTGTGCAACAACGTCATCCGTGATGCTTGCTGACCATTCCGTGACGTCAGTGGCTATCTGTGATGCTGACCATAATGCAGCGATGTCAACCGTGATGCTGACCATAATGCAGCGATGTCAACTGTGATGCTGACCATTGAGCAACGACGTCATCTGTGATGCTCAGCAACAACCTCATTTCATGATGCCAAACTCACGCCAAACGTGGTGCCAAACCGTGACGATAAGCATCACGAGAAACGGTGGCGGCCAGTTCGATTTCCCAACTTAGCTGCTTCCCTGTCTCCAGAAGTGTTTCAGATCTTCTTCTTCTTCTGCGTTCGTGGGCTGCAACTCCCACGTTCACACGTATGCACACGAGTGGGCTTTTACGTGTATGACCGTTTTTACCCCGCCATGTAGACAGCCATACTCCGTTTTTCGGGGGTGTGCATGCTGGGTATGTTTTGTTTCCATGACCCACCGAACGCTGACATGGATTACAGGATCTTTAACGTGTGTATTTGATCTTCTGCTTGCATATACACACGAAGGGGGTTCAGGCACTAGCAGGTCTGCAGATATGTTGACCTAGGAGATCGGAAAAATCTCCACCCTTCACCCACCAGGCGCCGTCACCGTGATTCGAACCCGGGACCCTCAGATTGACAGTCCAACACTTCGTTAGCCACTCCGCTATTGCGCCCGTCTGTGTTTCAGATCAAAGGTTGCTTCTCATCCATGTATGTACGCACTTTGCTTCTTTCCTCCCAGTGCTGAGTCAGCGAGTAAAAAAACAGCTCCAAACATGCCAAAGCAACGTGGCGAGCACTAACTTTTTTCTCCATGGTTCCAAACCGCACACACTCGCATCACCTTCATCTTGCTCTTGCAACAAGGCCAAAATTAGATCCCCCTGCTCGATGGACAATGGCGCTGGCTCCTGTCTACTCAACTATTGACAGAAAGCCACTCCCCTTACCCCCCCCCCCCCCCCCCCCTGCTTCCCCTCCCCGTTCTCCCCCCTCCCCCTCCACCTATCCCCAACACTCCTCCTGGGACGAGATGTTGGCATGGGGTTTATTTCTCATCAAGATCAAGCTATTGACAGTAATTTTCCACAGGAAGTGGGGGAAGTGTGTGTATAAGTATGGTGAATGATGCAAGCCATCCATCCGTTCTTGCAGATGTCACACACAGTGTTTTGTTTTATTTTGTTATTTCCCCCCCCCCCCCTCTTTTCATGGATAACTTTTTGTTCTGCTTTTTTACTTCCTGAAAAGTGATCCCATTCCCCATCCCCTCCCTCTCCTGTCAACGGAAAAGAAATGAAGAAAGAAAGAAAGAAAGAAGAAAAAATAAAGACAGAAAAGGAAAGTTGATGACCATGCTCAACAACACCATCAGTGAGTGATGGCCTAGAGGTAACGCGTCCGCCTAGGAAGCGAGAGAATCTGAGCGCGCTGGTTCGAATCACGGCTCAGCCGCCGATATTTTCTCCCCCTCCACTAGACCTTGAGTCGTGGTCTGGACGCTAGTCATTCGGATGAGACGAAAAACCGATGTCCCATGTGCAGCATGCACTTAGCGCACGTAAAAGAACCCACGGCAACAAAAGGGTTGTCCCTGGCAAAATTCTATAGAAAAATCAACTCCGATAGGAAAAACATATAAAACTGCACGCAGGAAAAAAACAACAACAAAAAATGGGTGGCGCTGTAGTGTAGCGACGCGCTCTCCCTGGGGAGAGCAGCCCGAATTTCACACAGAGAAATCTGTTGTGATAATAAGAAATACAAATACAAATACGTAACATTGAGCATCTATGTTATCCCTGACACTGAGCAAAACGCAACAACATCAACAGTGATGCTGAACATTGTGCAACGACATCAACCATGATGCTCAGCAACAACATCGTTCGTGAACGTAGCTGCTTCCCTGTCTCCAGAAGTGTTTCAGATCAAAGATTGATTCTCATCCATGTATGTACACACTTTGCTTCTCAGTTTCCTCCCAGTGCCGAGTCAGCGAGTAAAACAGCTCCAAACATGCCAAGGCAATGTGACGAGAACTTTACTCTTTTTTTTTTCTTCATGGTTCCAAACCACACACACACTCGCATCACCTCCATCTTGCTCTTGCAACAGAGCCAAAATCAGATCCCCCTGTTCGATGGACAATGACACTGGCTCCTGTCTACTCAAATATTGAGCAAGAGCCACCTCCCTCCCGTCCTGCTTCCCCTTCCCCTCCCCCCACCCCAGCACTCTCGGGACAAGATGTTAGCTTGGGGTTTATTTCTCATCAAGATCAATCTGTTGACAGTAATTTTCCGCAGGAAGTGGGGGAAGTGTGTGTGTAATTACACTGAACGATACAAGCCAAGAACATCCATCCTTTCTTGCTGACGTTGCACGGTGTTTTGTTATATTTTGTTAATATCCTTTTTTTTTTTTTTTTTCCTTTTTGAGGATGGCTTTTTGTTCTGTTTTTTTTTCCTTCCTGAAAAGTGATCCCACCTCCACCCCCATCCCCTCCCCCTCCTATCAACAGAAAAGAAATGAAGAAAGGAAAAAAAAAAGACAAAGAAAAAGAAAAGGTGATGACCAATGCCCAGCAACAACACCATCAGTGATAGGGCCTACTTGACATTAATGCATCCACGCTATCTCTGACACTGATCATTGCGCGGGAATGTTATCCATGACGCTGGTAATTGCGCAACAACGACGTCATCCTTGACGCTAACTATCGCCTAAAAAAAGCACGTCATCCATGACGCTCAGCACCACGCAACAACATCATCCGTGACGCCCAACACCGCACGCAGCAACAACAGCACCGGCCAGTCCCACTACAGAACATAGCTGCTTCCCTGAGCTGACTGTCTGTATTATATCCAGAAGTGTTTCAGATCACAGACTGAGTTCCATCCATCTTACTTCCACGCACTGTGCTTCTTGCCCTCGGGGACGAGACAGAGGAACAAGTAAACAGTTCAAATGTGTCTCAAAGCAAGGTAAGCAAGTACAAACACTTTCCGTGTCCCCCAGCTGCGCGCACACACACACACACACACACACACACACACACACACACTCTCTCTCTCTCTCTCTCTCTCTCTTCTCTCTCTCTCTCTCTCTCTCTCACACACACACACACACACACATCACACACACACACACACACACACACACACACACACACACACACACACACACACACACACACACACACACACACACAACACACTGCTTGGAGGTGGCTTGGTCAGTGGATCAACTTCTCTCTCGCTTTTCGAGCAAGGAAATAAATCAGATCCTCTCCCCTGTTCAATAAACGATGACGCCGCTTCCTGTCTGCTCAAACATTGACACAGAACGGAAGAAGAGAGTAACCTCCCCCACGACCAACTCTCCCACCACCCCTTCCACCGTAGGATATCCTGCCATGGGGTTTATTTCTCATCAAGTCCACCTGTCGACAGTCATTTTCCATAGGAAGTGGGGAACGTGTATACATACATGTACTATGGGTCCTAGAAGCTGCTAGCATGCGGCAGCGCCCAACCCCCGGGCAACGGCTTTGACAGGTTGGCTAAACTAGGTGAGGGTAGCCGACAGGTCTCAAACCCTCGGTGAGTTAGGGCTTGTCTACCCAAGCATGTGAAGACTGGATCCGGCGGACTCTGCGGAAGAAACCTTCATGGTTCAACGGAGAGGAAGGCGGTTGCAGCAGAGCACTGTGGAGTGCTGAGGGCAGGATGAGGCACATAGGACATCCTGGTCATCCACTGCATCCGTTTCCATCTCCAGTCGTCTTGACCTCGTCTTGCCACTGGATACAGACGGTCTCGGACAAGAGAGTGAGGTCGACGGTGCGCAACTCCTCCTCACTATAAACAGAGTCATCGCGCAAGTCATCAGTCATCCTTCATTCCAACAACCGCCACCATCCCCTGTCCACACTGCGTCAGAACCTTCCGGGCGCGGATTGGCCTGATCAGTCATCTGCGCACCCACAGAGCCCAACCCACCCACCCCCAGGATGACTAGATGGTCCTCGTCGATCCCGACGGACGAACCACACACATGGTTAACGATACAAGCCACGAACTCACCACACATATCGCTGATGCTGAAGGGTGTTTTGTTTAGTTGTTTTTTGTTGTTGGTTTTTTTTCTGTCTGGATGATGATTTCATCTTCTTGTTTTCTTCTTTTTTCTCCCCTTTTTTCTGCTGCTTTTTGTTTGTTTATTGGTGTTTTATTTTTTGCCCCGAGAAATGACCCAAAACTCCCAAACCGCTACAGTCAATGAGGAAGAAAAGAAGAAAAAGACGAAAAAAAAGGGGGGAACAAAAGAAAAAAAGAAGAAAAAAAAGGTGATTAATTTTTGAGGAGGTGAAAGGAAGCTTTGGGAAGAGGAATCCATCTGAATTAAAACATGACAAAACACACACACACACACACACACACACACACACACACACACACACACACACACACACACACATTTCGATTCACTCGTTTGATTGTTATATTACAATCCATATTACAATACAACAGAGGTTTGTTGTTGTTTTTTTAATAGAGAAGACGGGGGGGGGTGGGGGGGGGGGAGAGCGAGAGCAAGAGAGAGAGAGAGAGAGAGAGAGAGAGAGAGAGAGAGAGAGGAAGTGACCTGGCACAGACAGAAGGCCAAAGACCAAAGGGCGGTGGTAGGCTATAGGTTTCAGCTGTACAGGAAGGCGAGCACATTGATTTATTGGACTTCCCTCGACTGGGAGCTGGGGCCACTGCGTGCCAGAGTGAATGTCACTTCAGTCCAGTCCTGGAAAGGGGCGTGGGGGGGTGGGGGTGGGGGGTGGGGGGGGGGGGCGTGAGGGCATTGTTTTTTTTTGTGTGTGTGTGTGTTTGCATGCGTGCGTGCGTGCGTGTGTGTGTGTGTGTGTGTGTTTGTGTGTGTGTGTGTGTGTGTGTGTGTGTTGTAATTATTGCTGTTGTTTTGTTTTATCGCTCAAAGCTCTCTTTCGCTCTACTCTTTGTCTGTCTCTGTCTGCTGTTTTCCCCCGCAAAGTATCACAGCAGTCCGTCGAGGTTTACACGAACTGACATTATTTATTTATTTATTTATTTATTTATGTAAGCTTATCTATTATTTATCCCCCCCCCCCTTTTCCCCCCAAGGCCTGACTAAGCGCGTTGGGCTACGCTGCTGGTCAGGCATCTGCTTGGCAGATGTGGTGTAGCGTATATGGTTTTGTCCGAACGCAGTGACGCCTCCTTGAGCTACTGAAACTGAAACTGAAACTGACATTGCTTCTGTCATGAATGAATTAGAATTGTACTTTAAAACAACAATGTAGGTATTTACATTCATGAACCAGTTGCATTGGCATACATAGTCAGTCAATAAACAAAGCATTTACAAGTATCTTCTGTTATAGGTAGTAATACATATATATGTGTTTATATGAAAGTGCGATACACATATACGTATGATTCATTTCTTCAAATGGGGCGATGGTCTTTCTGAATAGATATTTGAGCCTGTGTCTGCATCTGGGACTGTCTCTGTCTGTCTGTACCCTCCACCCCCACCCACCCCCACCCCCCTCTCTCTCTCTGTCTATCTATCTATCTATCAGTCTGCCTCCCTCTCTCCCCCTTTCAATCTGCCTCTCTTTCTCTGTCTGGCTCTCTCTGTGACCGTATGGCTGTTTGTTTGTCTCTATCTCTCTCTGATCTCTCTCTGATCTCTCTCTCTCTCTCTTTGTCTCTGTCTCTCTCTCTCTCTCTGCGTGTATCACTCCCCCCCCCCCCACCCACCACACACACCCTGTTCCCCCTGTTTTCAGCACAGCACAAGCCCCCCTGAGGAAGCACTGCTTCAAACGTCCAGGTCTGAAAACAAAGAGGCATACAAGCAAACAAACAAAGAACAGCCACTAAAATGAAATCACCCCCTAATACTACCACTAACCACTACTGCTACAGCTACACCTACTTCTACTTACGTTGATTTATAATAATAACCACTCGCTTATCTCTCCAGCGCGCACCCTATCAGCATGACAACGTGTTTCTCAGCAGTAACAGAAGCAAAATCCACGCGCAAGAAATAAAGCGGTTACCAATAGAACCACACCACGAACGCAGCATATAACTTTAACTCTCTCTGTACGAACGGCGAAAGAGACGACGTCAACAGCGTTTCACCCCAATTACCATCATCAAAATATTGCAAGAGGA
>NC_134877.1:17380851-17408351 GCF_041734735.1 Babylonia areolata | reverse complement strand
GATGTTCACTACGTACTCCTGTTGTTGAAGAACGACGTCTTTGACCAGTGACGGATGTTCACCACGTACTCCTGTTGTTGAAGAACGACGTCTTTGACCAGTGACGGATGTTCACCACGTACTGCTGTCGATGATGAACGACGTCTTTGAGCAGTGATGGATGTTCACCAAGTATTGCTTTATTGATGAATGACGTCTATGATCAGTAATGGATGTTCACCAAGTACTGCTTTTGTTCATGAACGACGTCTATGACCAGTGATGGATATTCACCACGTACTCCTGTTGTTGATAAAAGACGTCTTTGACCAGAGGCGGATGTTCATCAAGTACTGCTGTTGATGATGAACGATGTCTATTACCAGTGATGGATGTTCACCAAGTACTGCTGTCGATGATGAACGACGTCTTTGAGCAGTGATGGATGTACACCCAGTATTGCTTTATTGATGAATGACGTCTGTGATCAGTGATGGATGTTCATCAAGTATTGCTTTTGTTCATGAACGATGTCTATGACCAGTGATGGTTGTTCGCCACGTACTCCTGTTGATGATGAACGACGTTTTTGACCAGTGATGGATGTTCATCAAGTACTGCTGTTGATGATGAACGACTTCTTTGACCAGTGATGGATGTTCATCAAGTACTGCTGTTGATGATTAATGACGTCTATGACCAGTGACGAATGTTCACTACGTACTCCTGTTGTTGATGAACGACGTCTTTGTTCAGTGACGGATGTTCACCAAGTACTCCTGTTGTTGATGAACGACGTCTTTGTTCAGTGACGGATGTTCACCAAGTACTCCTGTTGTTGATGAACGACGTCTTTGGTCAGTGACGGATGTTCACCAAGTACTCCTGTTGTTGATGAACGACGTCTTTGGTCAGTGACGAATGTTCACCAATTACTCCTGTTGTTGATGAACGACGTCTTTGACCAGTGACGGATGTTCACCAAGCCTATGGATGAGCGATGCTTTCTACCAGACGCCCCGAACTGCAGTTTGCCAGGGCGCGTGGCAGACGGACAAATAGTGCCGCATTTTGGACCTGTACAAGCGGGCGACCGAACTGGCATGAATCAAGTGCAAGCATGGGTGTTATGCACTCGTTACGATGGTGAATGATGACTGCAGTAGATGTGTGTCCACCTCTCACATTTTCCCCCCCAGGGCCATCTAGCTGCTTATAATTATAGAGGTGGCGTTCATTGCATTCGCTGACTAGTGGAGTGATGGCCTAGAGGCAACGCGTCCGCTTAGGGAGCGAGAGAATCTGAGCGCGCTGGTTCGAATCACGGCTCAGCCGCCGATATTTTCTCCCCCTCCACTAGACCTTGAGTGGTGGTCTGGACGCTAGTCTTTCGGATGAGACGATAAACCGAGGTCCCGTGTGCACTTAGCGCACGTAAAAGAACCCACGGCAACAAAAGGGTTGTTCCTGGCAAAATTCTGTAGAAAAATCCACTTCGATAGGAAACACAAATAAAACTGCACACAGGAAAAAAATACCCCAAAAAATGGGTGGCGCTGTAGTGTAGCGACGCGCTCTCCATGCGGAGAGCAGCCCGAATTTCACACAGAGAAATCTGTTGTGATAAAAAGAAATACAAATACAAATACACTGCAATTTTGGGGAGAGAGAAATTCAACATCATTTTATCACGCTCTTCCTAAGCAGAAAAAAAAACAACAACAAAAAACACAACAAAATGTGCCACAAGTTCTCAACGGGGATGTCCTTAACTATTTCTGGACCGTGTATGTTCTGGGATGGTCCCCCCCACCCCCCACCCCCTCCCCTTGAGATATTCTTTCCTGTCTTCGGTCAAGCTAACAAAATCACTTCCTCTTGCTCTGCCAGCTCTCAATCTCTCTGCCGATCCCCCCCCCCCCCCCCCCCCCCCCCCCCCACACACACACACAAAACACCCAGACAGTAGTCCCACGTGTGTGTCTGCTGCCCAATTTGGATTCTCCCGACGGTTCCAGTGTCTGAGCCTGGAAATTTGAATTTGTGCCGTTGGTTCTGATCCTGTACTGTTCGACATCCCAAAGCGTTGTGATTTGTTTGTTTGTTTGTTTTGTTGTTGTTGTTGTTGTTGTTGATAGTTGTTGATGTTGATGATGATGGTGTGTGTGTGTGTGTGTGTGTGTGTGTGTGTGTGTGTGTGTGTGTGTGTGTGTGCTTATGCGCGCGTGCGGGTATGTGTCTGTGTGTGCGTATGTATGTGTTTTTGTCTGTTTGTGTATCTGTGTGTACGTGCGTGCGTATGCGTGTATGTGGAAAGATCATATGCGCGTTTGTATGCGTGCATGTGTGTGCGTGAGTGTGTGTGTGTGTGTGTGTGTGTGTGTGTGTGTGTGTGTGTGTGTGTGTGTGTGTGAGTGTGTGTGTGTGTGTGTGTGTGTGTGTGTGTGTGTGTGTGTGTGTGTGTGTGTGTGAATGTTCCAAGAGATACTGACACAGACAGCAGTGCAGACAAGAATAGAGAAAACACACAAGACTGATGAAGGGTACAAGGTAGCCTGACTGAAGTGAGTTGCGTCGCGCGCGCGCGTGCGTTTGGGGGGGGGGGGGGGGGGGGGGGTGGGGGGGGGGGGGTCGTGGGGGGTGTCTCCCGCTTCCACAAATTTCATATTTCAAACAAATACTTTATCCATATCTTTCATTGTAAAAGCGTTTCTTTACCTCTATTTGTTATTTCAAACATCTCATTTCCTGCTAATATTATTTCACACAAACCCAGGGTAGTTGGCTTTTAAGGTTTGTCCCTTATCCGTGCATTTATTGTAACAGGTCAGGCATCTTATTTTATTTTATTTTTTTCTTTTCTTCTCGTTCTTTTTTTTTTCTCTCTCTTTTTTTTGCGGAGACAATTTATGGTGTAGCACTTATGGATAAGTCCGCGCACACGCATTGTCGACATTGATTACAAAGACATAGCAGGGAATGACTGAATAGTTTCAAAAGAAGCGGTATTATAGTTGAATAGGATATTATGGCAGAATAGATTAGAGTGTTATATTAGAATATGTCTTGCTTTGAAAGTTTCCCACAATTCTGATTCTTGTGTATGTGTGTGTGTGTGTGTGTGTGTGTGTGTGTGTGTGTGTGTGTGTGTGTGTGTGTGTGTGTGTGTGTGTGTGTGTGTGTGTGTGTGTGTGTGTGTGTGTGTGTGTGTGTGCTGCATTCTTACATTCTTTTTTTCCCGTCTTTTTTCAGCCTTCATTGTTCTCTCTCTCTCTCTCTCTCTCTCTCTCTCTCTCTCTCTCTCTCTCTCTCTCTCTCCCTCCCTCTCTCTCTCTCTCTTCTTTTTTTTTTTCTTTTGCGTTTTGATTGCTAGGTTTTCTTTTCATTTTCTATGTTTTGATTTGTTTATTTTGCTTATAATTGTATACCTGTCCATTTTTTTTTCTCCTTCTTCATTTCAATATTTCTCTCTTTGTATTTTTTTCTTTCTTTCTTTCTATCTTACTTGATTCCTTTTTGTTTTCTTTCGAGGTTTTTTTTTTCTTTCTTTACTTTGTCTTTTCGTTTTCGTTTTTCCTTTGTTTTTCCCTTTGTTTGTACATTGTCTTTCATCCAACATCTTTCTAGTTTTTTTTGTTTTTGTTTTTGTTTTTCATATGTCGTTGTTCATGTCTGCCTGTCTTTCTTTCTTCCTCGCTTTCTTCTGAATACTTGATCTTCCTTACTCTCTGCTCCATTCCATGTAAAAGTGTTGTTGTTTTTTCTTCTCTCTCTCTCTCTCTCTCTCTCTCTCTCTCTCTCTCTCTCTCTCTCTCTCTCTCTCTCTCTCTCTCTCTCTCTCTCTCTCTTGTGCGAGGTCGCTGCTCTTACTGAACGCGCATGCATGTAAACCACACTGTTACAAACAGTGCAGGGTAATATGTGTGTGTGTGTGTGTGTGTGTGTGTGTGTGTGTGTGTGTGTGTGTGTGTGTGTGTTTGGGCTCATGTACGTCAGTTTATGTGTATGTGACTGTGCTTTCATATCTGTGAAACTGCATGTTTGGTGCATATCTGTTATGCGTATGTGTGTGTATGTGTGAAAGTGTGTCTGCATATTTTTTTACATTTATTTGCCTATCTATCATCATTGTGTCTTTTTTAATTTATTTTATTCTATTCATTTATCTATTTTATTATTATTATTAATTAATTTATTAATCTATTTATTATTACTTTTTTACTATATTATTATTATTATTTAGTTAGTTATTTAGTTTTATATATATATATATATATATATATATATATATATATATATATATATGTATGTATATATATATATATATATATATATATATATATATATATATTGTTTGTTTGTTTGTTTGTTTTGTACGCCTACAGTTGACTTCATCAAGTTTTTGCGCCTTAGACATATTATTATCATTATTAGTAGTAGTTCTTTTTTATGCATTTATCTATTATCATTATCAAATATTTTATTTTATTTTCATTTTATTTTATTTTTTTCTCAAGGACTGACTAAGCGCGTTTGGTTACGCTGCTGGTCAGGCATCTGCTTGGCAGATGTGGTGTAGCGTATATGGATTTGTCCGAACGCAGTGACGCCTCCTTGAGCTACTGAAACTGAAACTGAAACTGTAACAAACAAACAAACACAATCTCAAGTTATAAAAATGAAGGATATAAACTATGACTTGACGCAACCGCCCCCACTTCTTAGGAACACCGCAAAACTCCCTGTAAATATTTTCACCGTTACCCCCCGAAAACGGAGTATGGCTGCCTACATGGCGGAGTAAAAACGGTCATACACGTAAAGGCCCACTCGTGTACATACGAGTGAACGTGGGAGTTGCAGCCCACGAATGAAGAAGAAGAAGAAGAAGAAGAAGGATTTTCACCATTAATGATTAAAAAAAAAAAAAAAAAAAAAAAAAAAAAAAAAAAAACTTGCTTTACTGTAGTGCGGATATGTCGAACATTTATTTTTGTTTTTATTTTCAACAAGGTTAGAGAGCGACGTATTATTGATTTAACTTCTTGTCATTCTGAAAATATGACTTTGCATTTAGGGTTTGCTTTGTTGTTGTTGTTGTTGTCGTTGTTTTGTTTGTTTGTTTGATTGTTGTTGTTACATTTTTCTTCCTCACAACAGGTTTTTCTGCGTGAAATCCAGGCTGCTATCCCCGGGGAGGGGCGCGTCACCATTGTACAGCTAGCACCCATAGTGAACTACTTTTTTCCCTGCCTGCAAGTTTTTTTGTTGTTTTTTCTTCTTCTGTTTTTGTTTGTTTGTTTGTTTGTTTTACGATCGAAATTGAAATTATCTGCAGAATTTGTATTTGTATTCGTATTTGTATTTCTTTTTATCACAACAGATTTCTCTGTGTGAAATTCGGGCTGCTCTCCCCAGGGAGAGCGCGTCGCTACACTACAGCGCCACCCATTTATTTGTGTATTTTTTTCCTGCATGCAGTTTTGTTTGTTTTTCCTATTGATGTGGATTTTTCTACAGAATTTTGCCAGGAACAACCCTTTCGTTGCCGTGGGTTCTTTTACGTGCGCTAAGTGCATGCTGCACACGGGACCTCGGTTTATCGTCTCATCCGAATGACTAGCGTCCAGACCACCACTCAAGGTCTAGTGGAGGGGGAGAAAATATCGGCGGCTGAACCGTGATTCGAACCAGCGCGCTCAGATTCTCTCGCTTCCTAGGCGGACGCGTTACCTCTAGGCCATCACTCCACAATTTTGCCAGAGAAGGCCATTTTGTGGGTTTTTTTTTTAAATAACTTTTTATTTTTATTTTAAATTTTGATTACACATATATATTTAACACAAGTACTTAAATACATCAGTAGGATAAGAAAGAGTACATGATAAATGAAACATAAGAAGGTGAAGAAACACATGACGACATACATGATAGTGAAAAATCGGCACTGCAGTTCAAGTATATTAGAGGACCATTTTGTGTTGTTGATGTGGGGTGAATTCACGTGCACTGCATACACGCTAAACACGGGACTTCCGGTGGAATCAGCTCGCTCCGAGACCACCACTCCAGGCCCGTCTTGTAGAGTTGGGAGGGGAGAGGGGGTGTGGGGGCGGGGGGTTAAAGTCCAGGTATTATAAGTTTCAGTTTCAGTAGCTCAAGGAGGCGTCACTGCGTTCGGACAAATCCATATACGCTACACCACATCTGCCAAGCAGATGCCTGACCAGCAGCGTAACCCAACGCGCTTAGTCAGGCCTTGAGAAAAAAAAAAGAAAAAAAAGGTGAATAAATAATAGATAAGATTACATAAATAAATAAATAAATAATAAATATAATAAAAAAAGGTAGTAGTAATAATAGAATAATAAATAAATAATTAAATAATTAAATAAATAAATAAATAAATAAATAAGACAACAATGATGATAAATAAGCAAGGTATAAGGGATTCGAACCAGTAGACACTCGCATCGTAGTCGGGTGCATTGTCACGGAGGCCACCCCTTCGCCTCAGTTGTCACTGTGTGTGTTCCCACGGAAGCAGGAAGGTGGCAGAATGGTCCAGACGGTCGTCTGTCAGTACAGAGTGTCCATGAGGGTCTGGGTTCGCATCCTGCTTTCGCCCCTTTCTCCCTTTCTCCCACGTTTGACTGGAAAATCAAACTGAGTGTCTGGTCATTTGGATGAGACGATAAACCAACCGCGGTCCCGTGTGATGTGTAGCGCGTACTTGGCGCCCTGGAAAAAGAACCCATGGCAATGAGAGTGTTTTCCTTTGGTAAAATTCAGCAGTGGATGAAACCCACTCTTGTTAGGCACACACACACACACACACACACACACACACACACACACACACACACACACACACACATATATATATATATATATATATATATATATATATATATATATATATATATGTATGTATGTATGTATGTATGTTGGGTTATAATAATAACGATATTTATATAGTGCTGAATCTTGTGCAGAGACAAAATCAAAGCACTTTCGCACCAGTCATTCACACGCATGAATAACTCTAAAAAGTGGAGAAACAGAAGACAAGGAAGAGGCAGGGCAGGGAGGCTATTTTGGGAGGAGGTGGGTTTTAAGGCCAGACTTGAAAGAGCTGAGTGCAGAGACCTGACGAATCGAAAGAGGAAGTTCATTCCAATTGTAAGGTCCAGAGACAGAGAAAGAACGGCGGCCAACAGTGAAGTATTTGAATCTGGGTATGCGTAAACAGAGTGGACCCGTAACCGATCGTCGAGAGCGAAATGGAGTTTAGAGGTGAATGCAGCCACTGAGATAGGAGGGGGCAGATTTGTTAATACATTTACAACACAGAATGCTGATCTTGTACTCTATTCTGCGTGAGAAAGGGAGCCTATAGAGATGTTGTAAACGAGGAGTGATGTGCTCAGATCTTTTCTTTCTGAGGACGAGTCGGGCAGCCACAGTTTTGTATGCGCTGAAGGGACTGAATGGGCGAAGCAGGCAAACCAGACAATAGAGTTACAGTAGTCAAGGCGAGAGAGAATGAGAAGGTGGGTTATGCTGCTGGTCAGACCATCTGCCTAGCAGATGTGGTGTAGCGTATAAGGAGTTGCTTAAGGAGTGACGCCTCCTTAAGCAACTGAAAACTAAAACAAACAAAAAAAAACACAAAAAAAACCAAACCAACAAAAAAAAAAAACAAAGAAGAAGAAGAAAAAGAAAAAAAAAAAAAAAAAGAAAGATGTGCGTGTTCCTGTTACAACCCATGTGAGTATAGTGTTAGTATCCCCAGATCGCTCGTCCTAATGTTTGGCCGATAAGGAATGTGAGGAGGATTTTTACAGTTATCAATGTTCTCTGGACCTTCTGGCAATTTCCGCCTTCGACTTCTGTCTTTCTTGTTCGTTCTGAAACCTCATCCTTTTTCATTTCCGGCCCGATCATCTGAATGTTTTCCCCTACCCCAAATAGTCCACTTTTTGCCCGCTTTCTAGGATTGCTATTGTTAGTGTGTTTTTTTTTTTTGTTTTGTTTTTTCCCTATAACCGAGCGTTTATGTGTGTGTGTGTGTGTGTGTGTGTGTGTGTGTGTGTGTGTGTGTGTGTGTGTGTGTGATTTCTGTCTTCTGTATAAAGGGTGATCTTTAATGTGCAGTGACCGTTGTTTAGGGTGTGTGAGTGTGTGTTTGTGCGTGTGTGCGTGTGTGCGCGCGTGTGTGTGTGTGTTGATTGTGTGTGTGTGTGTGTGTGTGTGTGTGTGTGTGTGTGTGTGTGTGTGTGTGTGTGTGTGTGTGTGTGTGTGTGTGTGTGTGTGTGTGTGTGCGTGCTAGTTGTGTGTGTGTGTGTGTGTGTGTGTGTGTGTGTGTGTGTGTGTGTGTGTGTACTGGTTGTTTCGCTGTTTCTTTTTTCTTTTTTTTCTTCTTTTTTTTTTGCCCTCTCGTCCTCGCCATTTCAATAATGAAGAGACACTTTTATGTCTTTTTGCTGCTCCATAATCTTCACAGCTACAACGGCATTACTCCGGCGCCACTTCCGAGACGCCCATACAAAAGTGTCGGTACAATTCTCTTGGCGGATGATGATGATGATGATGATGATGATCTTTATGTTGGTCCAGTTATGCCTAGGACTGACTACGTGACAAGGCAGTAGTACGCAACTACACTTCCTGTCATCATGATAATTATCTGTGCGTCAAGCAAGCGAGAGAGAGAGAGAGAGAGAGAGAGAGAGAGATACAGACTCTCGCAATGTTGGTTAGGAAATTTGAGCATCACTCCCAAAGACGCATCCGTGAGGTGGATGGCCCTCAACTAGTGTAGTGCTAGCCTTCCAGTTCAACCCAAAGCACACTCGACTCCGGGTTAGTTAAGAGCCGGACGCGGTCCTTTCGTAATCCCAGATGCAATACAAAACGTAGCACTGTATATTAATGAAGGATTCAAAGTGCCAAGACAGGCAATGCCGTGCACAACCTGATACAATTATGTAAACTGTGTGTGTGTGTGTGTGTGGTGTCATCTCTTATCGTATGTCCTGAGATGTGTAGGTGGTGCATTCTTGTAACGATTGCGCACCCCCTCCCCCCCCCCCACACACACACGCCCACGGCCCCCGCCTCCCACCCTTCTACCCATTCCCGCCTTAATCACTTGGAGCGAATATTTCAACTTGTGTCTGTGTGATGGATAGTACACTTTGTGCAGGTATGATGGTTTATGTATCAACCATATCTAATTGGAAATTATTTCAACATCATCCGATTGCACTGAATGTGTGCGTTATTATGTAGAATTAAATGCTTGAACGTGTTCATGCGTCATGCCTGTCCTGTATCCCCCCTACCCCCCCCCCCCCGCACACACACACACACACACACGGCCCCACCCCTACCCCTTTGGCATGGGCAGAAGGCCTGGTTCAATCAGATATTCTCAGTCTCTCTGTCTCTGTCTCTCTCTCTGTCTCTGTCTCTCTCTCTGTCTGTCTCTCTCTCTGTGGTTCCCAGATACATATATTGGATTGTTTCTTTGTTATTGTTTTTTTTTATTATTATTATTCAGGTAATGAATTAACAAAGTGTTTTGTTGTTTCTTTTGCATCACGTGCATTGATACACGAATTGTTCTGAATAAGGGTTTACGTGATCCAGAAGAAGAAACAGGGTCGTGTGCATAGATAGTGGAAGAACACGCAGATGCAAGGAAAGTGCACCAGGGGGGATAATCATGCATTTTATGGATGACTTAGGTGCACGGTCTGCTGTGGCTGTGTGCATATCGAGGCGCTCATTCTTCAAACATACATTCAAGATTATAAGACATAGGATCAGAAAGTCATGAATTTATAGTTGTATGGAGAGCGAACGAGAGAGAGAGAGAGAGAGAGAGAGAGAGAGAGAGAGAGAGAGAGGTTGCATGTGGGTGAAAAACTGATCTGTATTCACTGCACACACACACACACACACACACACACACACACACAGAGGGAGAAGTTGCATGTGGGTAAGAGAGAAAGAAAGATGGAGGGGTGTGGCGGGGGGTGTGGCGGGGGGGAGGTGTGGGGGCGGGTGGTTTGAGCAGTTCCTTCAACCTTTCGGAAGAGGACTGTAATCTGCGCAGAGACACATAGGGAAAACAATGCCCCCCATTTATTTTCCCAGTGGGAGAGAGACAGAGAGAGAGAGAGAGAGAGAGAGAGAGAGAGAGAGAGATAGAGAGATAGATAGATAGAGAGATAGATAGAGAGAGAGGGAGAGAGAGAGAGAGAGATAGATAGAGAGTAGATAGAGAGAGAGGGAGAGAGATAGATAGAGAGAGAGAGAGAGACAGAGAGAGAGAGAGAGAGAGAGAGAGAGAGAGAGAGAGAGAGAATAGTGGGAGGGAGCAGTGTATTTTCCACATCACGTAGGTTGCTGCATGCAGTCGTCTATCACTGATGAGAACAAACCAACGAAACGCATTGTGCAATACGGAGGAACAATATTTTTGTAATTCTTATGGGCAGTTTTTCTAATGAATATCCTACTCCTACTCCTACTTCTGCTCCTCCCACTCCTCCTCCTCCTTACGTGTTTTGCTTTAAGCAGGAAAGTTTGTACAGTTGAAAAAACACTAAGAGTCTCTCTCTTTCAAATCAATAACGACGACGGTAACACACCTTTGGCCATTTGCAGACATGGATGTTTGACGACCTTTCTTTTTCGCTTCCGATGAATTGCTTGTTGTCACTGGTCAGTTCTTTCCTCTCGTTTTAACTCACTCAGTACGGCCAGTCCTCTCTTCTCCTCTACACAGAACCCTTGGATGTCCAGTGGGTGTCTGAATGACCCAACCTTTAGCTTCCGTCGTCAGAATTGTGGTATTCTTTGTCAACATTCACCTCTTCAGTATAAGAGCCTTCCGCTTGCAATATTTTGATGATGGTAATTGGGGTGAAACGCTGTTAGCGTCGTCTCTTTCGCCGTTGGTATGGAAAGAGTTAATCTAAGAAGTGGGTGCCAAGCACAAAGAAATGCCGAAGAGACCATCGATTACACATGCTTCTTCATTCGCTTCTCAGACGTTTTCACTGGTTGTCCCTTGCTGAACGGATGACGACTGGTGCGTTGAATGTGTGTGTGGGGAATAATTGTGTGCAATGTGCGGCGGTTTGGTGCGGTAAGAGTTTCGGGAGTGTTGATGTGAGTGAGTGACTGTGTACACCATAGACGTCATTAATGGGAACATTTGATCGTGGAGTGAAACTTAAAGAATCTGTTAACAAATAGTAAAGAGTGGTAACTCTCTCCATAGATAGAGAGACAGACAGACAGACAGACAGGCAGAAGGAAAGATTCTGTTTATTGTGCATGAAAAACAGCGTTTATTTTTTTTCTTCTTATTTTGGGAAACATATGTCTCAGGTATCTCAGAGGAATGGTTTTTGAAACTGACACTCGATTCAGAAATCTGTTCTCATTTTGTGCACCCAGTGAATTGTCAGCAGCTCCTGCACGTGAGACTGATGAGGTGGGAAACAGAGTCCTTTCAAGTCTGATCCAGGTCTGGAGGGGGTGTAATTTGCCTTCTGCGCTCAGTTCTGCTGCTGATTCGCTGGTTGTCCATTGCAAAAGGCGCCACTGTTTGTTCCTGGTCTACACCGTGTGTGCCTGATGAATACACAGACACGGCTTTCATTTTGGGCCTGTCGCTCCCAACCCCGCCCCCACTCCACCCCCTCTGGCGACATCCATATTTCTGTTTGTCTGTGTCTTTGTCTCTGTCTGTCTGTCTCTGTCTCACGTTCTGTGTCTCTGTCTCTGTCTTTCTGTCTGTCTCTCTGTATGTTTGTGTGCCCCTTGGAACAATGGCAGATGTATAAGGACGCCAATGTGCTGATGTCTCCACCGTTGGAAAATAATGATTCAATCATTCATTCATTCATTCATTTGTTCATTCATTCATTCATTCATTCTCTCTCTCTCTCTCTCTCTCTCTCTCTCTCTCTCTCTCTCTCTCTCTGTCTGTCTCTTTCTTTCTTTCTCTTCCTCTCTCCCATGTGTCTCTGTCTATGTCTTTCTATCTATCTCTGTATCTCTATCTTTTTCTCTTTCCTTGTCTGTCTGTCTTACCCCTTCTGTTTCTTTCTCAATCTTCCATTTCTTTCTTTGTCTCTCTGTTTCTTCATCTCTCTTTATTTCTCTGTTTCTTTCTCCCTGTCTTTGCATCTCCGTTTCTCTCTCTCTCTCTCTCTCTCTCTCTTTATCTCCGTTTCTCTCTGTGTGTGTGTGTGTGTGTGTGTGTGTGTGTGTGTGTGTGTGTGTGTGTGTGTGTGTGTGAGTACGTGCGAGTATCTGTCCCTTCAACTCCAAAATCGCACTGAGAGTCAGTGGTGCGAAACTGGGTGAACTACCAAACGGTAGCATGGATCACATGCTTATTCAAGATCCTCAGACGTTTGAGTATCTTGCTGGTTTGTGCCAAAGTCTCCAGCCAAACGCATGACAATAAAAAGTGTCAGGATTTCACACCACAGACTACTTGTGTTTCAGAGTCTCACGAACATTTCTCTGCTTCCAGAATTGTTCAGAAGCTTTGCACCAGTCTTTACTCATATACATATATCCCCAGAGGAACATCTCGAAACGGACTCTAGATATAGAATCCGTTGCGTTCTTGTGCATCCAAAGAATTGTCAGCAGCTCTTTCACGTGAGACTGATGAGGTGGGAAACAGAGTCCTTTCAAGTCTGATCCTGGCCTGGGGGGTGTAATTTGCCTTATGCGCTCAGTTCTGCTGCTGATTCGCTGGTTGTCCATTGCAAAAGGCGGCACTGTTTGTTCCTGGTCTACACCGTGTGTGCCTGATGAATACACAGACACGGCTTTCATTTTGGGCCTGTCGCTCCCAACCCCCCCAACCCCCTCTGGCGACATCTGTCTTTCGTTCTATCTGTCTGTTTGTTTGTCTCAGTTTGTGTGTGTATTTGTTCGTGTGTGTGTGTGTGTGTGTGTGTGTGTGTGTGTGTGTGTGTGTATTTGTTTGTGTGTGTGTGTGTGTGTGTGTGTGTGTGTGTGTGTGTGTGGATCTGTGTGTGTAAATGTGTGTGTGTGTGTGTGTGTGTGTGTGTGTGTGTGTGTGTGTGTGTTTATGCATGTGCATGTGTGTGAGGAGGGGGTGTATGTTTTTCTCTTCTTTCTTTCATCCCATTTCTTTCTCCCCTTTTTTACATACTTGCAATCACAATTTAGACCGGAAAATATAATTCGGGCTTGTGACGACCGACTGTTCATGACCATTTGATCCAGCAATCAAATTGTGGATATAGACGGCATAGTATGTACGCTCAGCAGAAGAGACTTTTTATTTGTGATTCAAGAAGGAATGACTGTGTCTCGCAGACACGAAATAGTTGGTCATAATCGTTGCCTTTGATTGGTTGGCTGGTCGACAGGAAGGAACGAGAGAACACAGGCATGCGCTGTAGTAGTTTCTGAGGGACATCTGCGTTTGAAGTGGCTGTGGAGTGGGGTTCTTTCCAGACCATCTGATCAACATGTCTGAATGTAAGATATGTGCTGGATAGCAGACAAAATATGGAGGAAGGTGGCAGAATGGTTAATGCCAACTCAGAGAGTTCGGGAGGGTCTGGGTTCGAATCCCGCTCTCGCCCTTCTCCCATGTTTGACTGGAGGATCGAACTGAGCGTCTAGTCATTCGGATGAGATGATATAAACTGAGATCCCGCGAAGAGCACGCACTTGGCGCACTGAAAAAGAACCCATGGCAACGAGAGTGTTATCCTGTGGCAAATTCTTCTCTTATCTGTCTATTACAGTCAATGTGCAATATAGTAGGCTATGTATATAATTATATTCAAATAATGTATCTTAATTCTTTCTGTTTTTACTTTAAGAATACTAGTTATTACCTGCAGTGTGTGGATGTATGTATGAAACGGTGTAGGTGATATTTTTTTTACATTTGTATCTTCGTAATATTCGTAAAAGCTGTTGTTGACTTTTACATGTTATGGTCCCCATGTTGTTTACTTGTCTATGTTGTGATAATGCACCTGACCAAATTTCTCCAGTTGGAGATAATAAAGTTATTCTTATCTTATCTTATCTTATTATGTAGGAGAAATCCACTCTGATGTGTACATAAACATAATTATATGCATGCACTCAAGACCTAAGCGCGTTGGGTTATGCTGCTGGTCTGGCATCTATCTAGCATTAGTGGTGTAGCGTCTATGGATTTGTCCGAACGCAGTGACGCCTTTTTGAGAAACTGAAGCTAAAACTGCAAAAAGGTACAGAGAGGGAGAAAGAGAGAGAGAGGGAGAGAGAGAGAGGGGGGAGAGAAAGAGAGAGACAGGGGGAGAGAGAGAGAACGAGAGAGAGGGAGAGAGAGGGAGAGGGAGAGAGAGAGGGTGGGAGATAGGGAGAGAGAGAGGGGGAGAGAGAGAGAGGGACAGAGAGACAGACAGACACAGAGAGGAGAGAGACAGAAAGAGAGAGAGAGGGAGAGAGGGAGACACAGAGAGAGAGGGGAGAGAGAGAGAGAGGGACAGAGAGACAGGCACAGAGAGAGAGAGAACCACAATGAGACAAAGAAGTAGCCAGCGGAGAGAATTCGAACTCGAATTTTTTTTTTTTTTTTTTTGGAGCGGAAGAAAAATACGCTACAAGCTCCCCCACCCCCACCCCAACCCGTACCCACCCCCACTATGCCTTCACAAGAGACAGACAGACAGACAGAGAGATAGACAAGCAGACAGACAAAATAGACAGATAGAAGCAGGGGACATAGGGGAGGGGAGATTTGGAAATGCCACATGCAGTGTCTATCTTTACACGTTGGTTTTTTTTTGTTTTTTTTTCGTCGGTATCATTTTATCTGATTTGACCATCGCGTGTTTTAGCGTTAATGAAATTTTCTGTTCTTGTACAGTTTTCATCCATTCTTTCCCTTAGCTCGTTCTGGCTTTTGTTATCGCGTCTTGTTTCATTTCGTCGATTTTTCTTTACATTGTAATTTTGAACTTTTTTTTTTTTTTTTTTCTAAATGTTGCATTTGTAATTTGGATTTTGTTGGGTTTTGTTTTCATTTTCTCATGAATGTAAGACTGTAAAAAAAAAAAAAAAAAAAAAAATCAGAATAGCAGAGAGAAACATTTCCAAAGCACGTGTTAGGCTTCAGTGAAGGACAAAAAGTTCCAAACAACATATTTCCACGTGTTTTTGTTTGTTTTGTTTTGTTTCGGTTTTTTTTTTTTTGTTTTTTAAACCGAGTCTCTTTATCGCAAGAACAAAGTGTAGTTTGGAGCCAGATGAATCAAATTCAGGCTATTCTTCGAAGGGCCTCTGACCAGAAGTGACACGATTCGGTCTCCCCCCCCCCCCCCCCCCCCCCCCTCTCTTCTTTTTTGTTATTATTTATTTTTGTTTATTTTCTAATTCTTAAACGGGCAGGAAGAGGAGGGGGTTCATCATATGCTTCAGCCATTTTCGTGTCTTCGCCAGCCCGATGTACACAATGGAACTGACTGTGCATTTCGAGTGTGGCCTGCATCTCCAGGTGTCACGTTCTGGTGTGTGTGTGTTGTGTGTGTGTGTGTGTGTGTGTGTGTGTGTGTGTGTGTGTGTGTGTGTTCTCAAGGCCTGACTAAGCGCGTTGGGTTACGCTGCTGGTCAAGCATCTGCTTGGCAGATGTGGTGTAGCGTATATGGATTTGTCCGAACGCAGTGACGCCTCCTTGAGCTACTGAAACTGAAACTGAAATTGTGTAAAGAGGAGCTGTTAGCGTTGCAGAGTCTGTGTGGTGTGTTGTCCTTTGAGTTTATATAGTGTGTTGCCATATTTTCTTCTCTTTTTTTTTTATTCCATTTTATTTTTGTCTTATTTATTCTATTCTATTTTATATTGATTATTGCTTCCTGGTTTGAAAAAAAATAAAATCTAAACCTGGGTTTTGGGGAAATAGAGACGGAGAGAGAGAGAGAGAGAGAGAGAGAGAGAGAGAGAGAGAGAGAGAGAGAGAGAGAGAGAGAGAGAGTTGTAATGTATGTAAGGAAATAGTTCTGAGAGTGTGTGTGTGAGAGAGAGAGAGAGAGAGAGAGAGAGAGAGAGAGAGAGAGAGAGAGAGAGAGAGAGAGAGAGAGAGAGAGACAGACAGACAAACAGACAGACAGACAGACAGACAGAGAGTGCGATGAGGTTATTATTCCGCTTTGACCGACCTTCCAAATCGTCTGCCTTTTTCTCTTCATTCTCTGCTTTTCTTTTCAGATCATTTTTTTCTTCTTTCAAATGTTCGTTTTCTTTCTTCAGATCATTAACCGCGCTCCCTATATCACACACACACACACACACACACACACACACACACACACACACACACACACACACACACACACACACACACAGAGAGAGAGAGAGAGAGAGAGAGAGAGAGAGAGAGCACTGGAAATGGAATGGTTTATTCACAATCAGACCACAGCCTCAAGGGTAGGGGTATATACATAAACATAATACAACCCAATAAAATTGCATGAGCACACAATCGGAAATATAGACAATAAAACGTGCACTATATCCATTTTATGGAGTTGCAATTTCTCTCAATTTGAATGCCTTATATAAGAACATAAAATGATTATGTGTATCATTGGTATTGCTTGACGGCATAAATGAGAGAGAGAGGGGGAGAGAGAGAGAGAAAAAGAGAGAGAGAGAGAGATAGAACAAGAACAAGAACAAAATTTTAATCTCCAGGCCTCCGGCCCATACAAAGAGGTCAAAAGTACACAATATAGTGATCACGCAGCGACAACAAAATGTAAAATACGTACTAACTTAAACCTGTAGAACAAAAGTGCTTCTTGTGCATAGTAAATTAATTCTAACTTTCATCATTGTTGTCACAGAATTCCTGTCGTATCTTCAGGGCATTACATATATAAACACATAGTTTACGAATACTGTAAACAGAACCATTCTTCAGCAAGTGAACATACGATTGATCTTTAGAGTTCAGATGTTTTTGCCGCAGGTTATTGTAAAGGGCACAATTGTTTATAAAAAAAAAAAGATGGTTTTCATCTTCGACCATTTTGAAAAAAAACATCCTTTGGAAATATCATTCAGTTTCGTTATATATTTTTATACAGTCAATGCATGCATGTTTGCCTTTTGCTGCTAAAATCCCTACATCGTTGTTTATACTCATTTTTGTCGTAAAAACAAACCCTAGATAATTATATTCATTCACTACTTCTAGAGCATTTCCATCGAGATTCCACTTTTCATATCTTCCCAAAGAGCCACCTTTTCGAAAAAACCATCACTTTAGTCTTGTCAGTATTTACATTCAAGAAGAGTGTTTTACATGCATTATTCAGAATATTAATTTGATTTGATTAATTTGATTTTGCAGACCAGTCGCAGTGTTAGATAGCAGTACAATATCATCCGCGAACAGAAGAATGAACAACTCTAATAAATCAGGCAAAAACTGAATTCCATGAATACCACTGATTTCAACTGGTGATGCAATTTCGTTAACAAACAACGAAAACAATATAGGGCTTAACATACAACCTTGCCTTAGGCCAACGGGACAAGCAAAAACTCAGTTAACTTATCTTCAGTACGTACGCAAGACGTAACACATTTATACATAGCAATGATAGCATTCATAGATTTCCCCTTTATACCTTTCTGAATCAAAATTTCAAACAAAGACTGAAGTTGCACAGAGTCAAATGCTTTTATCAGATCAACAAAACAGGCGTAAAGTTTACTTCCCTTCTTCGATAAAGATTTCTCAATAACCGCGTTCAGAGTAAAAATATGATCTGTTGTGGCATAACCGCGCCTGAATCCAGCCTGTGACTCTGTTAGCATATCATTTTCTTCAGCCCATTTGACAAGTCTTCCGTTTAGCACTGATGTATAACACTTGCTAATAAGACTGAGCAAAGACACGCCTCTATAGTTGTCTGTTGAACTACCATCCCTTTTTAAAAATTGGAACAATTATTGCCTTCGCCCATTCATCTGGATACGTGCCCTTATCAAACAGAATGTTAAACAGTTTTGTGTGAATGAACAGCAATATTATCAACTGTTTTTAACATTTCTGCTTCTTGTTCTGAAATATCATGACTGAGTTCATCAGATATGTTTGATTCCTCTGGTTGCACTTCGCTAATGGCTCTGCTATCAGTAGGTATGACCTCGTTCTGAGTAAATAAATTCCGAAAGTGTTCAAACCATTCATTTTCTTTAATGTCTTTACGTACTCCTATTTTCCTTCTTCCAGACACTTGCTTTGCTTCTTTCCAAAACTGTTTGCTGTCTTTGCTCAGTGATGCTAGGCGTCTGGCTTTATCACGTCTATAGCTGACTTTCTTTACCTTACACAAATCCTTATATTCCTTCCGAGCTTTCACATAGGGTAATCGGTGTTTACCATCCTTGGTTTGTCTTAACCTTGTTAACAATTGAGAATAACGCACACATTCAGTGGAATCGGATTATGTGGAAATAATTTCCAAATAGATATGTTTTATACATAAACCATCATACGTGCACAAAGTGTACTATCCATCACACAAGCACAAGTTCAAATAATTATTCGCTCCATCTGGATTTTGAGATGCACTATGTGATTAGGGCGGGAATGGATAGAAGGGTGGGAGGGGTGGGGGGCGGGGGAGGGGTTCGGGGGGCGGGAGGGCGGTGGGGGTTGGGGGGGGGGGTGAGGGGGGCAAGCGTTACTAGAATGCACCACCTACACATCTCACGACATACGATATGAGATGGCACCACACACAAACATAGTTTACATAACTGTATCACTGTATCAGGATGTGCATGGCATTGCCTGTCTTGGCACTTTGATTCCTTCATTCATATACAGTGCTACGTTTTGTATTGCATCTGGGATTGCAAAACAAGGGCCAGGACGGTTGTATTATTTATGAGGAATACACATGAGATATACATACCAAGGACAAGAAAGTAAAAAAAAAATGATATTCTGATTCATGCATGTTCATACAACACGGACAGTCAAAAGATACTTTTTTCTTCGGTTTTTTTTTTTTTTTCCCCTTTTTTTGTTGTCTGTAGGGATGCATTCGTAATTCAAAAACACCCAACCCGAATCTGGTTAGCATTTTTCCAACTGACCGTTGTTTAAAGTCAGCTAAATGCTGGGATGTATTGAAGGTTTCCTTAAAAAGGAATAAAATGTAAAAAGATATTTCTAATTCGATAGGCCATCATTGTACAAAATAATCTTAATCTTGCTTGACCTGCTTCACAAAAATTATATACGTTCCCCACACCTTGATTTTTCCAAACATACCCAAAGCCAAATTTATATAATGTAAAACAAACGACAGACTCTCTTTTTTTAATGCTTATAACGAAGAGGAAGTAACATTCTACATATTTTCAAAGGAAAACGCTCGCCTGACATTCTTGTTATTTTCAGCCAGTATTTGTTACATCTCGTATATATCTGAACACAAAGTGAAGAAATTCCAGTTCTTCCATAAACAAGAATACTTGTATTTGTCCACTTACGTTTAATAAATGCACTCTTTCAATTGCTGTGTGGTCTGCAATCTGTCCCCAAACTTCAAAGCCGTGAGATAACATAAAATAACTTAGAGCATTTATCACCGACAGACCACAGCAATTTCACAATGCACACAACTCCTTTTCTTGGCTTTGGCTGCGCTGTCCTCTGAAGAATACGAAAATGAGATAGAAGAAAACAATAATACCACGATACTTGTAGCAGTTTACAGTTTCCAATTTCATGTCATCATAAAATGAATGTTCTTTTGCTGCAATAAAACCTCCTTTGCGAAACCAAAAACAAACAAAAAAAACACAACATACTAAACAATAATTTTATCAAGTTTAACTACGAGACCCATCCTATCAGAAGTTTCCTTCCAAATATTCAGATGGCGCTGTAAAACAATAACAGAAAAGGAAAGAAATCCATCTACAACAGTAAAGCATTTCAATCAGATCTGGAGTAAGAACTATACCATGTTACCCATTCCGAATCATTTCACTGGTAAGTTCATTTTATGAACAAGGAAAACAAAATTGGACTGTCAGCTTCGTCTTGTTTGAAAGCCCGTAGGCAGAAGAAATTTTCCCTACTTTCACCATTGACACGCACACTTGCTTATATCTATCTATCTATCTATATATCTATCTATCTATCTATCGATTCTTCACTGCCGCCCCAGTGACATCAACAGAAGTCAGGGGAGGAGGGGGGGGGGGGGTGATTCCCCGACCATCGCACAGGGAATTCATGCTTTTCCCCCCTCAAGGCAGGTAACTGTTCTGGTAATTTCAGAAAGACTCGGAGAGAGAAGAATGAATGAATGAATGAATGAATGACAGACAGAGAGAGAGAGAAATACAAAACTTATGCAAATCGACAGTGGGTGATGCTGAAATTCTTGACGTGTCTCACTCTCTTATGGCTACAATTTTCGTGACTTCGTTCTTGACTCCGAGAAAAAAAACAACAACAGAGACACACAGTTCGAACGAGAAAGATGTAAATGCCTTCCATTCATGTTGTGTAGGTCTGTCTGCGCACGGTGTACTTTCCTCGTGTTCTGAAACAATCAGTGTTTACACATCTAAACTTCGCTTTAGTACTGCAGCATGATAACAATTAACAACACGCCGTTATGATAAAAAGAAAATTCTGAGAGGACCGCAACAGACAGAATGTTGATTTAGAATAAAACAGAGGAACATAAAAATAAAAAGATAAACTGTGCAAAACTGCAGAAACAAAACGACATCACGTGCTCAGCCGGAAATAACCAATCGAAACACGTTTCCGTTCTCCGGATAACTTGGGTGAGTTCGTCAGGATCGAATGAAACACAAAGAATAGACATAACTATTATGATTCAATGTCCGCGGACACATTTTCGTTGGTTTTTGTTTTGTTGTAGTTCACTTCTTGGGTATTTTCGTGCCAAAGTTAACACAATCACTAAGGGAATACAAAATACCATTGGCAAGAACTCTTCTTCTTCTTCTTCGTTCGTCGGCTCAACTCCCACGTTCACTCGTATGTACATGAGTGGGCTTTTTGTGCATGACCGTTTTTTTTTTAACCCCGCCATGTAGGCAGCCATATTCCGTTTTCGGGATTTGTGAATGCTGGGTATGTTCTTGTTTCCATAACCCACCGAACGCTGACATGGATTACAGAATGTTTAACATGCGTATTTGATCTTCTGCTTGCGTATACACACGAAGGGGGTTAAGGCATAAGCAGGTCTGCACATAATTATGTTGACCAGGGAAATCGGGGGAAAAAAACCCTCCACCTTTTACCCACTAGGTGCCGTTACCGAGATTCGAACCCGGAACCCTCAGATTGAACGTCCAACGCTTTAACCACTCGGCTATTGCGCCCGTCACAGAAAGCAACGATGCCGTGCGTCTTCTTATTTTCCACCGTGGCCGTCGGAAGAGTCGTGTGACAAATGGCGGCCCCTTAGGGGTATTCCCAGGTGACCGTAATGGAAGGTTCCCTCGCGTGGTCGTTAAATTAAGAGTTTGGAATAGGCTACTGTCGTGGTGTGCATGGTAAGTAAAACAGTGGTGTTTCACGTGCAAAGATAGGGCGGCGCTATGGTGGTCTGCTCGCCTGTTAAGTCGCTGTACCATGCAAGTAGCCAGGTGGCAGGGGGAAAAAAAGTAGATTGTTTTGGGGAAAAGCGTGAATTCCCTGTGTGAAGGTCGGGGAATCTACCACCCCTACCCCATTTTTTTTCAGCAGATGTGGTGGTGTTTATGCATATGGGGTCAGACCACACACTTTGATATTTCCTTGAAACTAGAACGCATCACCAGCCTCTATAAAGCATAGCCATCCCTACTTAACGGCCTCTATAAAGCATAGCCATCCCTGCTTAACGGCCTCTATAAAGCATAGCCATCCCTACTTAACGGCCTCTATAATGCATAGCCATCCTTGGTTAACGGCCTCTATAAAGCATAGCCATCTGGGGGAGGGGGGGGGGGAGGCGGGAGAACCGCGTCCGGCTCTTAACTAATTCGGAGTCGAGTGTGCTTTGGGTAAAACTGGAAGGCTAGCACTACACTAGTGGAGGGCCATCCACCTCACGGATGCGTCTTTGGGAGTGATGCTCAAATTTCCTGACCAACATTGCGAGTCTCTCTCTCTCTCTCTCTCTCTCTCTCTCTCTCTCTCTCTCTCTCTCTCTCTCTCTCTCTCTCGCCTGTCTGACGCAGAGATATCATTATGACAGGAAGTGTATTTGAGTACTACTGCCTTGTCACGTTGTCAGTCCTGGACATAATTGGACCAACATAAAGATCATCATCATCATCATCATCATCATCATCATCATCGTCATCATCATCCGCCAAGAGAAATGTACCGACACATTTGTATAGGCGTCTTGGAATTGGCGCCGGAGTAATGCCGCTGTAGCTGCGAAGATTGTGGAGAAGCAAAAAGACATAAAATGTCTTTTCAATATTGAAATATCAAGGACGAGAGGGCAAGAAAGGAAAAAGAAAAGAAAAAAGAAAGAAAGAAAAAGCGAAAACAACCAGTACACACACACACACACACACACACACACACACACACACACACACACACAAAGATGTTGCAAGGTATAAATTATCAGGAAATGGTTATGAGGGAGGATCCTGAGGACGAATTTTCACACATTCCGGTGATCGTGGACATTTTTTTTTTTTTTGTAGCAGTATCAATTTTCAAAGTGGAATGTGATTGTGATTGTTTAACTCTCTCCATACAAACTGCGAAAGAGACGAATGTTAACAGCGTTTCAGCCCAATTACCATCATCAAAATATTGCAAGCTTATACTGAAGAGGTGAATGTTGACAAAGAATACCACAGTTCTGACGACGGAAGTTAAAGGTTGGGTCATTCAGACACCCACTGGACATCCGAGGGGTCTGTGTAGAGGAGAAGAGAGGACTGGCCGTACTGAGTGAGTTAAAAGGGTAGACGATGATGGGTGGGGAGGAGGTGCGGGGATAGAAAAGGTGAGGTTGTGAATCCGGGTATGAGGAGGTGACTCGCTGATGTAATAGTTTTGTGAGCACCTGTTTGTAACGTCATTGATAGTTTTGTGAGTACCTGGTTTGTAACGTCATTGATAGTTTTGTGAGTACCTGGTTTGTAACGTCATTGATAGTTTTGTGAGTACCTGGTTCTAACGTCATTGATAGTTTTGTGAGTGCCAGCTTGTAGCGTCATTGGTGGTTTTGTGAGTACCTGCTTGTAGCGTCATTGATAGTTTTGTGAATGCCTGCTTGTAACGTCAATAATATCCATTCATTCATTTATTCATTTTTTTCATTTACTTATCTATTTATATGTTATTTATTTATTTATTTGTTCATTTATCTATCGATGTATCTGCCTATGTATCTATTTATGCATCTATCTATGTATCTGTCTATCTATTTATTCTTTTTTTTTTCAAAATTGTTTCAATGATTCAAATTGATCTCGCAACAAACAAGCAAGAAAAAAGGAAATCGAAACCTTAAAAATCCAAAGTTATGGAAAGGAAGCTTAACTGATGCTGACATTAGAAGGATGTATGTGTGTGTGTGTGTGTGTGTGTGTGTGTGTGTGTGTGTGAGAGAGAGAGAGAGAGAGAGAGAGAGAGAGAGAGCATGGAGGAGTTTGCGGGTGAGTAACGGGAGGAAGAGAACAGCGCGCGCGCGCGCGCGCGTGTGTGTGTGTGTGTGTGTGTGTGTGTTTTAACACTCAGACACAACGTAATCATCATATATGTTGCACAGAAGACTAGACATAGAAAAAAACAACAAAAAAACGTATTGCCAGCGAGCGTGGCAAGGGTAAGTTATCCCTCTAGGAGCAACATTGGGATGCTGGCCTTTTAAGTCGAGTTTACACAATTCACACAGTGAGTTACCAGAGGGACCACACGAAATCGCATGCTTGTGCACGTCTCTCACGCACACACGAGTCTTCATGTTCCCTTGCCTGAATCGTGCCCCACGGAACGAATACCAATCTAAAAGAAAAGTCTTCGAGGACTGTCTGCATAGACAGTCTGCTTCCAAGCCGCTGAGGGGAGGGGCTGACACGGAGATCTTAGCTCTTCTAGAAGGATAGAATTACGTAAGCGTGACATTCAAAGAAAAACATTGAAACACGCAAGGACGACAGAAAGTAACTTCCAACGGACGTTTGGGGAGACATTATCTAACGGGGTTGTTGTTGGGTTGAAGAGAACTTTTCGGTTCCTAACTGTAGAAGACTGTGGTTCGTTCGTGAAATTGCACACAAATAAGGACATAAAAATGTTTACTGAAGATGGGTAGCTTAATACCAAACATCTCGTGTAATCCGGATAAAAGATTCGAGGCAAGGAAAGACTTATTACATGATCATTCAAAGACGGATGAGCTTGCTACAGACCATTCTGAGATGCTGCGAGAACAGTTGTCGTTTGACAAAGAACTGAATAGCCAGAAAGCTGAAATAGAAAATGAAAGAGAAGAAACAAAATCTATAATTGAACACGAACACTTTCTCCACATAAGTAAGAAACGCAGCTTCACCATCTAAAGGCATTGCGAAAGTAAAGGAGACCATCCAGTGTTCCCAGAAAGTTGAGAAATGGTTCAGCTTCTGACGGTGATAATATTACAGCTGAATTCTAAAAACCTCTTTGGACGAAAATCACCAAAACGATTACAAAATCTTTTGCAGAAATGTTAACAGTTGGAATCTTTCTTAAGCTCTAAACAGAAAAAAAAAAATACAGGGGTACAAAAGGAAAAGACGGAGATGCTTTACACACTCAGAGACATACAACCCTGACAAATCCAGACTATCATCTACACGTTTAGCAGAGAGACTCAGCAAGGTGATACGCAGGCCATAGACACACTAGGAACACTTGTAGCCAAATAAACGAAAGCAAACAAATAAACAAGCCGACAAAACCGCAAAACAATATGTGGATATATGACTCAACCCCATTTCATTCAAGAACGGTTCAATCGGAGAAAGTCAGTAAACAATATTATGGGTTGTCGGATAAGATTTACTTTGATGACAAACGTCAATTGAAAAGCTGCAGATACTTTACTTTATTGTTTGGATGCTAATCCAGCGTGCTTCACTCAAAGCAAGAGCTATGATCATGGTCCGTTTCGATGCTAATGTAGCGTGCTACAGTCAAACCTAGAGCTATGATCGTGGTCCTTTTCGATGCTAATGTAGCGTGCTATACTCAAACCTAGAGCTATGATCATGTTCCTTTTCGATGCTAATCAGGCGTGCTACACTCAAACCTAGAGCTATGATCATGTTCCTTTTCGATGTTAATCTAGCGTACTTCACTCAAACCTATAGCTATGATCATATTCCTTTTCGATGCGCGGTGCCGTTTCTGGAAGAGGTGTTGTTACTTTCTTCAAGAACACCCCTTGATAGTTTAACTGTCGGGGGTGGGGGTACGGGGGTGAGGGGGGGAAGTGGTGGGGGTGGCTCTGCACTTTGCCCCCTTCCCCCTCCCCCACCTATCCTTTCCCGCCAAAAAAATTAGTAAAGAAAAGTGGCTGACCTCATTGAATATTTTCGTCTTGTCGTTGCGGGTGATTTGCGTTTTTTGATTCACTTGTGTAAACAAAGTGAGTCTATGTTTTTACCCGATGTTCGGGTGTGTGTGTGTGTCCGTGGTGAACTTTAACATTGCCATTTTCTCTGCAAACACTTTGTCAGTTGACACCAAATTTGGCATAAAAATAGGAAAAATTAAGTTCTTTCCAGTCATCTTGTTTAAAACAATATTGCACCTCTGGGATGGGCACAAAAAAGAAAGCCAAATTATATGCAAACTGAATTTACTGTTACATTTATACTTTTTTTTTTATTCTCTAAATTTGGCACTTTGATCTGATATTCTGACACAATAACAAGAGCAGTCATTTTTATCATTTTTTGTGCAAACGGGAACTTCTTCGGCAAAGCATGGAAGTTTGATTTATTTTGCATGTCTTTGGTGCAGATAGTAAAAAAGGGAAATCAATCTGTAATTAATGCTAGGGGGCTTAATTTGCTTTAAACTGATCTTTCTCATCTTAAACATTACATTTTGAAATTAAACTCAATACATAAAAAGCTTGTGTGTTTTACTCTTAGTGTACAGGGCTTTCACTATGTTCATTCGCCCAAGTGGTCTTTTTCGGAAAATACTAAAATCAATACGACGAGTGGACTTTATAGATCTATTGGCTGAGCCCTGAAGGTCATGGGCAAAAATCAATTACGTACACATATTCATACATATTCAAAGCACGTGCTCATATTCTTCGCGAACGCGAACGACGCCATTTTGTTGCAAGTTGTTGACCTGCCCGTTCAATCTTATATTCAATCGACAATACAAGATAACATGTGATGGAAAGTTGGAGAAGGAGACCGTTAAATATTCAGAGAAAGAGTTGTGAACGCCTCATCACTTACTGGATTATGCCCCAAGCTGCCATAAAAATATCCACAGAATCAGTCGGAATTCACAGTTTAAAATAATAAACCATGAGAGTTAATTCCCTTGAATTGGGGAAAGGTAAAAAATTCCAGTCGTGACGTTTCTCAAAATGAAGTCCTTTTCACTTCATACGACGTTTAGAAGTACGTGTACTTGGCTCTACATGTTATTAGTTTAATAAAATACTCAATTTTCATATCAACTTTAAAACTATAAAACTAGAATGAACATAAAAGAGAAATTGAATCAACCGTGTCAACTGGGTGTAATTAAACTATCTCGTTCCAGAGAAAACGGCTAAATGTTTCAGTGTGATTGCGGCGATAGCCACGTCTCCTTTACCGCGGACTTAAAAAGAATTTTTAATTGCCCTTAAAGATTTTTTGAATGCTCAAGAAACACCAGATTAATATGATTTAAACAGCGTTCTCACTGCGAATACCGCAATCGATTTATCGCCCTTTAAAAAAGCGTGTTTAAATGTTATATTTTTGAACTGAACGTCATTTAAGGAGGCACGATAGTGTAATGGGTAAGACAGTTTCTTTTCACCCGAACACGGGGGGTTCGAATCTGCCGTTAGGACTTTTTTTTCGTTTTCTTTTAACCCGATGCTTTATAATAACAAATACAGAAAACATTTTAACGATTAGATTTTTTTAAAAGTGTATCACAAGTGAGTCTTGAAGGCCTTGCCTCTCTTTTTTTTTTAATGGTTGGGACCTTTGATATGCATGTATGATAAAAACCACCCGGGTAGAAATGTGGTTCTTTTCAGGCCTCGTCCTAGCCCTAAAGTATAATCATTGAATCAATGTCGTCTTACCCCCCCCCCCTCCCCCACACAACGTCTTGGCGTGTGGTAGTTGTTTGGGACAAATTTGACATCCCAAAAGGGGGAGGGGGGGAGAGGGGAGGTGCCTCTCTGTTTTA
>NC_134877.1:17370851-17375851 GCF_041734735.1 Babylonia areolata | reverse complement strand
ATTCGTACAGCACTCACTGCACATGATGCGCTGTTGCTGTTGCTGTTGTTGTTGTTGCTATTGTTCTTGTTGTTGTTGTTGTTGTTGTGGGCGTGTGTTTGTGTGCGCACGCGCGTATGATATTGTTGTGTACTTGTCTGTGTGCGTGTATGCGTGCGCGTGTATTTCGATCACGCGGATAATGAAAAACAGGAGTAGTAGTAGTAGAAGAAGAAGGAGAAGAAGGAGGAGGAGGAGGAGGAGGAGGAGACAGAGAAGAACAAGAACAAGAAGAATAAGAAGGAGGAAGAGGAGGAGGAAGAGGAGACAGAAGAAGAAGAAGAAGAAGAAGAAGAAGAAGAAGAAGAAGAAGAAGAAGAAGAAGAAGAAGAAGAAGAAGAAGAAGAAGAAGAAGAAGAAGAAGAAGACTAGTGGAAAAGGCGAGGGCGGAGGAAAAGGAGGAGGAGGAACCGAGAAGAGGAGGACTGAGAAGAGCACAAGGTTAGTTCTCCGTGGCTAATGTGCTTCGTTTTTATTTGCCGCGTCAGTTCCATTTTGTCGAACTGTAAGCCGGATGAAAACGAAATATCCGAGGGAGAATAAAATAATCAGCTTAGCCAGAAAAGGGCAGCCAACAACAACAACAATAACACACACACACACACACACACACACACACACACACACACACACACACACACACACACACACACACATTGTGTCTTGTGCGTGGGTGCGTGCATGCTGCGCGGGGGCGCGGTATGTCAATGCGCATATGCTTGCATACCGGTAAGCAGCGAGAGCTCGTGCGTGCATGCGTGTGTGCGTGCGTGCGTTTCGTGTGTGACTATTATGTTTCAGGTTGACAAGACAAAAACGTTATTGATCTGTTTGCTGCTACGCCAAACTGCATTGTTTTCTCTCCATTCGGCATTCGCTAACATAGATTCCATTACAGGTTGTTTGTTGTTGTTGTTGTTGTTTGTTTTTACCTTAGTCTTCCGAGAAGCGTGTCAAATAACTCTCTGCTCTGGCCTCATGTTCGATCTTGACACTTGCAATTCTTATAGAAGAGAAAGAGAGAGAGAGAGAGAGAGAGAGAGAGAGAGAGAGAGAGAGACAGACAGACAGACAGACAGACAGACAGACAGAGAGGGGCAGACAGGCAGACCGACAGTTAGACAGACAGACAGACAGACACAAAAACAGACTGACAGAGGAAGAGACACGAATGTAGTCAGGGATAGGGACGGAGACAGAGAGCAGCAGGTTTCTATCTGTCTCTGTTTCTCTGTTCCTCTGTTTATCACACACACACACACACACACACACACACACACACACACACACACACACACACACACACACACACACACACACACACACACACACACACACACACGCACGCACACTGCACGTGACGGGTCGTCAGAATTAGTGTATGTTATGCTCTTTTGGAAATACTTTTGAAATTTCGGTGTTAAGATTGAAAACGAATCACCCCCTGCCCCACCCACCTACCCACTAACACCCTACATCTCCCATACCCCCAAAGAAAGTCTGGCTCTGTTCAGTAGGTGTTTCTTTTTTCTTTTTTCTAACGTATTGATTTAGGGGCCTTTTTTGTACACCTCGCACTTGTTTTGCTGTTCGAGATGTGACAAACATCATCTGATTCATTGTCGACAGAGTAAGCATGTAATCTATATAGCGTACCATTGTTTTCTCCCAAATCCCTGATTGACTAGCGTTTGTATGGTTGTTTTTCACTCCCCATTTATTCAATCTTTTGTTCCAAATGCGAATATGAATATCCCTTGCAACTATTCATAATGCTCATGCCTCCATTATTTCTCAGAGACTCCTATCAATTTGTTGTCAAGTGTATGAATGATAGCCTCTGGTCGTTGCAATGGAAATATCGAATCCCTGTTTGGGAACAAATTGTAAAACAGAATAATCAAGACTGACACAGAAATAACAGCTCAGAAACGAAACGCTTTCTGGAATGTCATAGATGGCAGCAGCAAAACCATGTTATGCTTTACGTTGACCACGTACGTTTTGCTTCATGTAATAACAGATTTCTGAAAACTTTCTTGGAAGGACAGCAACATCACCATGACGGGCGCAATAGCCTGAGTGGTTAAAGCATTGGACTTTCAATCTGAGGGCCGCGGGTTCGAATCTCGGTGTTGGCGTCAGGGTGGAGATTTTTCCGATCTCCCAGGTCAACACATGTGCAGACATGCTAATGCCTGAACCGCCTTCGTGTGTATACGCACGCAGAATATCAAGTACTCACGTTAAAGATCATGTAATCCATGCCAGCGTTCGGTGGGTTATAGAAACAAGAACATACCCAGCATGCACATCCTCGAAAACGGAGTATGGCCCCGTGTTTGTAAAACGCAATGAAATTGGTATCCAACCGAGGATAGGCACTACATAAGAAACCATATCATAATCCCCATGGAAAACAAGATTTGGCTCTTGCGCACACATGTACATTCAATCTAACTGTGTGCATGTAAAACATGAACATTCATGGCTGATTAGGAAAGAGAAGAATTCAAATATTATTAATAATAATAATAATAATAATAATAATAATAATAATAATAATAATATGGTATTTATATAGCGCTGGATCTTGTGCAGAGACAAATCAAAGCGCTTTCGCACCAGCCATTCACACGCATGCATAACTCTAATACTGTAGAAACTAAAGACAAGGAAGGGCAGGCAAGGGAGGCTATTTTGGGAAGAGGTGGGTTTTAAGGCCAGACTTGAAAGAGCTGAGTGTAGAGACTTGACGAAGCGAAAAAGAATTCCAATCGCAAGGTCCAGAAACAGAGAAAGAACGGCGGCCAACAGTCGAGTGTTTGAATCTGGGTATGCGTAAACAGAGTGGATCCGAGGCCGATCGTAGTGAGCGAGATGGAGTGTAGAGGTGAAGGCAGCCGCAGAGATAGGAAGGGGCAGTTTTGTGAATGCATCTATAACATAGAGTGCTGATCTTATACTTTATTCGGTGTGAGACAGGGAGCCAGTGGAGATGTTGCAAAAGAGGAGTGATGTGCTCAGATCTTTTCTTTCTGAGGACGAGTCGGGCAGCGGAGTTTTGTATGCGCTGAAGGGACTGAATGGATGAAGCAGGCATACCAGACAATAGAGAGTTACAGTAGTCAAGGCGAGAGAGAATAAGAGAAACGACAAGTCTAGATGTTGCGTCAGTGGACAGATATTTCCGGACGGCACTGATGCGTCGCAGTTGACAGTAGCAGGACTGACATGTCTGACTGATAAATTTTTGCATGGACAGTGTATTGTCAAGGACAACACCGAGGTTCCTGACTGACGTGGAAAGAGGGATGGATGTACTGCCAAGTTTGATTGTGTCAATTGTGATGGAAGACAGTTTTTGTTTAGTTCCTATGATCATTGCTTCAGTTTTGTCCGCGTTCAATTGTAACTTATTTCGAGTCATCCAGTTTTGAATGTCCAGGAAGCAGTTGGATGTTTCTTGCAAGAGCGACAATAATTTTTCAGGGGTATCACTCTTCTGGAGTTGAGTGTCATCAGCATAAGAATGATGACTGATATTATGGCGGTTGATAATTTCAGCGAGAGGAGCAGTGTACAATGTGAAGAGCACTGGGCCTAAAACAGATCCCTGTGGGACTCCATGTTCGATTTTAACGGGTTCAGATTGGAAATGATCAACAATGACAGACTGGAATCGATCAGTGAGATAAGATTTGAACCAGTTTAGAACAGTACCGTTGATACCAAATGTAAAATGAAGACGGGAAAGAAGGATTGAATGGTCTATCGTATCAAAGGCGGCTGACAAGTCGAGAAGAGTGAGAAGGGAAATGTTTCCTGAGTCGGACGCTATCAGTAGATTGTTCAGAATGTGGAGGAGAGTGCAATGAAATGAGATGTTATCGCACGATACAAAACATCAGATACTATCATCATATCACCAGCGAACAAGCGCACCAAGACATCGAGCGGCTAGTATGGCACAGTAGACCATGCGAATATTTGCTGACTTCTTTTTGTTTGCTTGCTTTGAGCTTTAGCTCCGTTGAGAACCGCGAGAGCAGCGCGTTGATGACTCGTGCACTAGCCTTCTCTATTATGGACAATCATGTGTGAGTGACTTGCTGACTTCAATAGAGGAAAGAAAACTATGCTGATAATATGGCCAGGTAACAAGATCGAATGGCCTCGCTAAATGTTACTGGCATTGTTACATTCTGTTTCATATTTTGTGTGTTTTCCACCCGTCTTCTCTTCCGTTCTGCCCCTCCCACCCGTCATGTGCCGCTCCACCCCCATCCTAGCAGTTTCAATCGGAGTATTACTGACTTTCTTTTTCTTTTTTTCTTTTTTTTTTTTTTTGACACTTTCATCTCTGGGGGATGTTGCTGTCTACTTTCCTCAGGTCTGTGTCTGCATAGCCTGATTACGAATCTTGTGTGAGGGCATGTTCGTTCGTTTACTTATTTATAGTCTGTTCATCTAAGATGATGACGTTAGACTGAAAATAAATGATATTATTACTATCATTTGGATTATCATTTCTATCATAATGATGATTGTTATTATTAATTAGAAATCGACATTTCTGTATATTCGAATGAACAGGGGAGCGGTTGAGGTGGAGGGGAGGGGATGTGGTGGGGGTGGGGGCAAAGGGCAGGGGACTAAGAAAGGAGGAGACAGACAGACAGACAGACAGAGAACATAATGTGGAAAAGATAGAGTACAAAATCTAAAATGGAGAGGGTGAGTGTCAGTGATTGGAGAAAGGAAAAACATATTGGAAGGGTGTGTGTGAGAGGCGGGAAGGGGGAAGCGGGGTTAGGACAAAAACAAAAAAAGAAAAAAAAAAAGAAAAAAAAAAGAATCAATAATCAAATATTGTATGCACTACTTCTGTAGATTATTATTTGAAAAGAGGTTCATATTTGCATATTTCATTCAACAATATTACACATTTCAGATGATGA
>NC_134877.1:17345851-17348351 GCF_041734735.1 Babylonia areolata | reverse complement strand
TTTTTGTGTGTGTTTTGTTTTGTTTTCTCAGGGGGTGCGCATGCTGGGTATGTTCTCGTTTCCATGACACACCGGCAGCTGACATGGATTACAGGATCTTTAACGTGCGTATTTGATCTTCTGTGTGCGCATACACACGAAAGGGGTTCAGGCACTAGCAGGTCTGCACATATGTTGACCAAGGAGATCGGGAAACACACACACACACACACACACACACACACACACACACACACACATATATATATATATATATATATATATATATATATATATATATATATATATATATATATATATATATATATATATATAATCTCCACCCTCTTAACCCACCAGGTGCGACGCGGAGGCTCGAACTCAGGGAATAACTCAGGTAGAGAGAGAGAGAATCTAGCCCTCGAACCACCACATTCGTCAACCACTTGTATACCTCCGCGCGAGGGGGTGGTGGGGGTAGGTGTGGTTGGGGCGGGGGCGGAGAGCGTGTGTCTGGTGAAGAAAGAAAGTGACAAGGAGAGGAGAGGGGGGACGGGAAAGGGAGGGAGGGAGGGGGGTGGGGGGGAGAAAGACTCAAACAAAGAGAAGTCAAACGACGTAACAGAATCCACCAGACATCCGTCATTGGTTGGTTTGGACGATAGCATTATCCCTGGCGATACTCTCAAGTTTCCCGCCAACAAGAAGAATGACTGCCCTCACGGGGTGCACGGTAAGATGACCACCATCATCAAGCTGAGTGTGAAGAGAGGAAAGGACAGAGGGGTGGGTTGAAAAAAAAAAGAGGAAAGAATGGGAGGGGGGGCGGGGAGGGGGGGGGGGGGGGCGACGGGCGCAATAGCCGAGTGGTTAAAGCGTTGGACTTTCAATCTGAGGGTCCCGTGACGGCGCCTGGTGGGTAAAGGGTGGAGATTTTTCCTATCTCCCAGGTCAACATATGTGCAGACCTGCTAGTGCCTGAACCCCACTTCGTGTGTATATGCAAGCAGAAGATCAAATACGCACGTTAAAGATCCTGTAATCCATGTCAGCGTTCGGTGGGTTATGGAAACAAGAACATACCCAGCATGCACACCCCTGAAAACGGAGTATGGCTGCCTACATGGCGGGGTAAAAACGGTCATACACGTAAAAGCCCACTCGTGTGCATACGAGTGAACGCAGAAGAAAAAGAGGGGGGGCGGGTGTGGTGGGTGGGGTGGGGGCGGGGGGGGGGGGAGTAGGGGGAAGGAGGGGGTTGGGGTGGGGTGGGGATGCCGGGTGGTTGTTGGCAGAGAAGATGATCGAAGCGGAAACAGGGAATGGCTGGTCGCCGGTGCTTAATGGGGGTGATCGGGTATCTTTCTGGGTGCAGTCTTTCTCGAGTGGAGAAGAAGGGTGTGGGTGTGTGTGTGTGGGGGGGGTGGGGGTGGAGGGTGGTGGTGGGGGGTGGGTGGATGGGGGCAGGGGGGGTGGCGGGGGTGAGGAGGGGAGGGGTGCATTGGGGTAGGGTGTGGACGGTGTGTCTTTTAACCTGAGCTATCAGTTGCCTTGTTTTTGGTGGTTGTTTTTTTTTTTTAAATAATTTGTTTTGTGGTTGTTTTCTTTTGCCTTCATCCTTTGGCTGCATATCTGTCTGTCCTGTTTGTCTGTCTGTCTGTTTGTCTTGTCTCTATAGGCCTGTGTCTGTGTCTGTCTTTGTTACTGTCTCTCGATCTGTCTGTCTTTCTCTCTCTCTCTCTCTCTCTCTCTCTCTCTCTCTCTCTCTCCATCTCCCCCTCTCTCCCTCCCTCTCTTTCTCTCTCTCCCTCTCCTCTCTTCCATCCTTTTCTCTGTCTGTCTCTGTTTCTGTCTTCGTGTCCGTCACTCAATCTCAGTCTCAGTCAGTCAGTCTGTCTGTCTGTAAGAGAGAGAGAGAGGAGGAAGGGGAGTTGCAGTGTTAATGTAGCATGAGGTTGAAGGGCAATCAATTCCTTTGTGTGTGTGTGTGTGTGTGTGTGTGTGTGTGTGTGTGTGTGTGTGTGTGTGTGTGTGTGCATTTGCCAAGGAGTAATGTAGAAGAATGGTTACGACGTTCATCTGCCAATACAGAGAGTCCGTGAGGGTGTGGGTTCAAATCCCACTCTCGCCCTTTCTCCCGCATTTGTGTGGAAAAAATCAAACTGAACGTCTAGTCGTTCGGATGAGACGATAAACCGAGGTCCCGTGTGCAGCACGCACTTGGCTCACTGGAAAAGAACCCATGGCAACGAGAGTAACATTATTATAATAATTATATGCAGGCACTCAAGGCCTGACAAAGCGCATTGGGTTACGCTGCTGGTCAGGCATCAGCCTGGCAGATGTGGTGTAGCGTATAATTATGGATTTGTCCGAACGCAGTGACGCCTCCTTGAGAAACTGAAACTGAAACGTTGTGCATTTATCAATGGTGGAACTGACTTTTGTTGAAGAGAAAGCAGTGTAATCCCAAGAGTTAGTAGAGGTTGAAGCTGACAACTTGGTGACTAAGTCTGGACCT
>NC_134877.1:17320851-17340851 GCF_041734735.1 Babylonia areolata | reverse complement strand
AGGCATGCCTTCAACACCCTGCGGCCAATTTGGAACTCTGTATCTCTTTCCACTCACACCAAACTGAGGATCTTCAACATCAACGTTAAGGAGTCCTCTCGTGTAGCTCTAAAACATGGCGAACAACCAAGACGAACACAAGCAAACGACTGGCCTTCATCAATAGATGCCTGCACCGTATTTCAAATGATCAGATGACCAGAGAATGTATCAAATGCCTGCCTCTGGAGAAGAACCAACCAGGTGCCCATTAGTGAGGAGATCAGGAAGAGGAAATGGGGCTGGATAGCAATACCCTTCGAAAGCCTCCAGACGACACCACAAGACAGGAGGCGAGCTGGCTGACCAAAGCAGACCTGGAAAAGAAGCTTGGAGGATGAGATGAAGGCACAGCCGGATGGACATAGGCCCGGCTGAAGAGAGCAGCCAAAAACCGAGTCCACTGGAGTACTGTTGCATCCCTATGGTCCAGAAGGAGTCAAGAGGCAAAAATCAAATAAGTAAGTCACTGCAAAGGTGTCATTGAAGATGAACGTGAGATCGCCACTGGTACACTTTCCTGGTCAGACTTCCATGCTGCACGTCATGAGTATCTGGACAGATATACTAGCAACATTGGCCATGCTATCAGAAAATGTGCACTGAATCGCAATGACAAAACATGTAATGGACGTCGTGCAGCCTGCGGTGGAGCATCCAGGGCAGCATGGAGTCATTGGACCAACCTGTGTATGCCCTGGGCAAGAAAAAAAGTGAAATGTGAAATTACAGTCACCAGTGTGCGCAACGGTATATTAAAATTTCTCCTTATCCTCCCACATCGGACTGCTGTAAAGGACTGCAGGACAGAAGGCAGTCAGGCATCAGCGACAAGACCCACCACCCTTCCTTGGAAGCACTCTTTACCCTTATGAAAATGAGAAGGATTTTACTATTCTACAATCATTGTTCTCCACATTGAATCTAGTAAGTACGATATTGTCTGTCAGTGCTGAAAGAAAGGCAAAACAAGCGAATTGAGCGTATATGTTTGCAGTTTTTGGTGAATGCTTGATATGAATTAAAAACGTATCCAAGCAAAAATGTTTTAGACAAGCGTGTGGTGCCTCTGGAAATTGGCAGAGCTGGTCGACCTTGATTATACTCGTACTTACATTCACAGATTTACGATTGATTTTCTTTAATTACAAGTATATAAATAATAATAATAATAATAATAATAATGGTACTTATATAGCGCTGAATCTTGTGCAGAGACAAATCTAAGCGCTTTCGCACCAGTCATTGTCACGCACGCATAACTCTAAAACTGGAGAAACTAAAGACAAGGAAGAGGCAGGGAAGGGAGGCTATTTTGGGAAGAGGTGGGTTTTAAGGCCAGACTTGAAAGAGCTGAGTGTGGAGACTTGACGAAGCGAAAGAGGAAGTTCATTCCAATTGCAAGGTCCAGAGACAGAGAAAGAACGGCGGCCAACAGTCGAGAGTTTGAATCTGGGTATGCGTAAGTGGAGTGGATCCGAAGCTGATCGTAGTGAGCGAGATGGAGTGTAGAGGTGAAGGCAGCCACAGAGATAGGAAGGGGCTGATTTGTGAATACATTTGTAGCATAGAGTGCTGATCTTGTACTTTATTCGGTGTGAGACAGGGATCCAGTGGAGATGTTGCAAAAGAGGAGTGATGTGCTCAGATCTTTTCTTTCTGAGGACGAGTCGGGCAGCAGAATTTTGTATGCGCTGAAGGGACTGAATGGATGAAGCAGGCAAACCAGACAATAGAGAGTTACAGTAGTCAAGGCGAGAGAGAATGAGAGAAACGACAAGTCTAGATGTTGCGTCAATGGACAGATATTTCCGGATGGAACTGATGCGCCGCATTTGACAGCAGCAGGATTGACATGTCTGATTGATAAATGTTTGCATGGACAGTGTGTTGTCAAGGACAACGCCGAGGTTCCTGACTGAACTGGACAGAGGGATGGATGTACTGCCAAGTTTGATTGTATTAGTTGTAATGGAAGAGAGTTTTTGTTTAGTTCCTATGATCATTGCTTCAGTTTTGTCCGCGTTCAATTGTACCTTATTTAGAGTCATCCAATTTTGAATATCCAGGAAGCAGTTAGATGTTTCTTGCAAGAGCGACAACAGTTTTTCAGGTGTATCACTTTCTGGAGTTGAGTGTCATCAGCATAAGAATGATGACTGACATTATGGCGGCTGATAATTTCAGCGAGAGGAGCAGTGTACAGTGTGAAGAGCACTGGGCCTAAAACAGATCCCTGTGGGACTCCATGTTCAATTTTAACGGGTTCAGACTGGAAATTATCAACAATGACAGACTGGAATCGATCAGTGAGATAAGATTTGAACAAGTTTAGAACAGTGCCGTTGATACCAAATGTAAAATGAAGACGGGAAAGAAGGATTGAATGGTCTATCGTGTCAAAGGCGGCTGACAAGTCGAGAAGAGTGAGAAGGGAGATCTGTCCTGAGTCGGACGCTAGCAGTAGGTTATTCAGGATGTGGAGGAGAGTGGTTTCGGTGCTGTGGTCAGCACGATAGGCAGACTGAAATGGGTGGATGAGATTGTTGAAACAAAGGTGATTGTTGAGCTGCTATATCAGTATCATCAATGTCATATCTTAAGAGACTGAAGTACTTTGCAAAATATCAACTCATGGCAGAGGAAATTCAAAAAGAGGCTGAGTTGCTATCATAAACGGCACCCAAAGATCTAGACACATCTTTTTCCCCCTCCCCCTTCTTTTTTTTACATTAAAAAAAAAAAATTTGTTTGTTGTTGTTTTTTTTATGTTTTTTAAAAAATATTTTGTTTAGGGGACAAGTAGCCCAGAGAAAGATGAAAAATATGTACATGTTCTTTAAAATGTATGAGCAACATAACAGTGCACATTGAGATTAAACAACGACCAGTTAGCATCACTGACACTGTGACCTATTTTCTATTTTTATTTTATCTTTATTATTTTTGTCACGAAACACTCCTGAAGACATTTACATAACATAGCAAGTACATAATAGCATAATTAACATTCGGAGGCCACATTCTGTACATTTCCACGTGTGAAATTGGGTAAGAAAACGAAATAACCGAGAAAATAAGTGTCATTTGTTTTGAACTCAGTGACCTACTTTAGACGCTGACCACACCCACTTCCGGTGCAGTGATAAGGTGGATCCCTTGCTTAAATGAACCACAAATGAATAAGGAATAAGAAAAACCAAACAGAATGTTTTTATCATGAAGTGCAGCTTTCACCTGTTTTTCGGACTTAATGCCCCCTACTATAGTACTGTGGATCTGACACCTTAACCCCCCCACCCCCCTCCAGTGTAAACCATTCTCTCGGGGGGTGGGGGTGGGGGTGGGGGGGGGGCAACCCTGATGGGGTCTGGCGAGATGATGGATGAACAAAACGGTCTGTAAACGATGGAATGTTTTCCCTGCTCAAACCTTGGCTGTTGGGCCTGTGCTTTGAAGTGAGCCACAGATTGTGTGTGTGTGTGTGTGTGTGTGTGTGTGTGTGCGTGTGTGGCCACCCTGAAGAGGAACGAGGGTTATAGTTAGCCGGTGTTAGGGAATAAAAGTATTCAAGACCCACCCACCCCTCAAACACTCCCCAGGGTAATTCAGTGTCGTATCCATTGTTATTATAATTGCTGCTGCTGCTGCTACTGTTGCTGCTTCTGCCACAACAACAACAACAACGACTACTACTACTACTACTACTACTACTACTACTACTACTGCTGCTGCTGCTGCTGCTGCTGCTGCTGCTGTGCTAATGATGACTATGCCACTGCAACTGTTGGTGTGTTTTTTTTGTTTGTTTTTTGTTTGTTTGTTTGTTTGTTTTTTCTTGTTGATGCAGTCACAGTCACATTCAGACTATTTCAACCTCAACAAAATTGTTCATTGACTGCATGATTGACTGAAAGGTTTGCTTTTTTGTCGAATGATTGATTCATTCATTCCTTTATCAGTTCATTCATTCTCTGGTCCTTTTTTTTTTTTATCTGGAACTAGCAAGTTCCTTTTTTTATTGAGTCCATTGAGTAATTTTCTTTTGTTGTAATTTTTTTTTTTAATTTATGTTTTTCAAAATATTCATCTATGATTGTATGCTCCATCTATACTGCTTTCCCATGATAATGATAATTAAAAAAAAAAAAAAGAAACTAAAAAAAAAAGAAAAGAATAAATAGATAAATAAATGATGAAATAAATAAATAAATAAACCAATAAATAAATAAATAATAAATAAAATACATGAATACATAAATACATACATCAATCAATCAATCAAAATAAATAAATAGATAAATAGATAATAAAATGCAAAAACCCCGGGGTGGAAAATTTGACGTAGGTTGCTGTTCCCAGTGGCAAGCGAGCAGTGCACCACGCACCTGCAGGGGCCTGAAAGGCACTGACAAACGAGGGAACAGTCAGCAGGGCAGGTAGTGCCAGCTTGGGGCCATCTCTCATCACTGATTTCTCGTGTTTATGTGTGTGGGGTGGGGGAGGGGGAGGGGAGGGGAGGATGAGGTTGTGTGTGTGTGTGTGTGTGTGTGTGTGTGTGTGTGTGTGTGTGTGTGTGTGTGTGTGTGTGTGTGCTCGCGCGTGTTTGTTTGCACATGCACATGCTAGCAGTGTCTGGTTTGTGTTCCTGCAGCAGATGGTATGAGCGCGCGCGCGCGCGTGCGTGTGTGTGTGTGTGTGTGTGTGTGTGTGTGTGTGTGTGTGTGTGTGTGTGTGTGTGTGTGTGTGTGTGTGTGTGTGTGTGTGTGTGTGTGTGGTGAGGGGGTGGGGGGGGTCGGTCGGGGAGGGGGGGTGGGGCGTAACTGGTTAACCCGGGCAAAATTTAAAAAAATCTAATCGTCTTATTTGCCTCCCCTTCCCTTCCCCTTCCTCTCCCCCCTACCGCTCACCCCCCCCCCCCCCCCCGCCCCAACCCCCCCCCCCAGCCCCTACCCCTCCCCCCCCCCCCCCACACACACACACCTAACCCCTTCATGTCACCTGTTCACTTACTGGGCTCATGAAGCTGAAAGGATTCGTTTCCGCCGTGTTCTTATCAGTGGAAGTATAGACAAGACAAGATACTGGACAAATTTCCCATAATTATCATCCAGACTAACAGACAAAGCTCTTTTGTTGCGTCGTTGTTGGTTTTTTTTGGGTTTTTTTTTGTCTCGTCCAGTTCTCAACGGCGGCGTAAAATGGGTGTACACAACTCAACAAGAGCTGAATGATAAGGTCATATGTATGGTCCTATAAAAGAAAGAAAGAAAGAAATAATAGTAATAATAGTAGTAGTAGTAATAATAGTAATAATAATAATAATGATAATGGGAAGAAGAAGAAGAAGAAGATGATGATGATGATGATGATGATGAAGAAGAAGAAGAAAAAGAAAGAAAGAAACCACCCCCACCCCCCCAAAAAAAAGAAATAAAAAAGAAAAGAAAAAAAAGAAAAAAAAAAGCAAAAAAAAAAAGCAAGAAACAATCACATCAGAATATATATATATATATATATATATATATATATATATATATATATATATATATATATATATTATAAGGGCTGGAGGGAAGGGAGGTGTGGGGCGGGGAAAAAGACAGAATGCAGGTAGACGAAGAACAGATGGACAGACGCACAAAAGTGCTTTGGAATCTGCTACGTGTGTAAGCATCGTTCACCGGTCGAACTGTAAACGCTTTCTTTCATGGTAACGTCCTTTTCTTCATCGAGTCGTCATATCATACACTGTCCACTGTTGCTAAGTGTAACCGACGGGCGCAATAGCCAAGTGGTTAAAGCGTTGGACTGTCAATCTGAGGGTCCCGGGTTCGAATCACGGTGACGGCGCCTGGTGGGTGACGGGGTGGAGATTTTTGCGATCTCCCAGGTCAACATATGTGCAGACCTGCTAGTGCCTGGACCCCCTTCGTGTGTATATGCAAGCAGAAGATCAAATACGCACGTTAAATATCCTGTAATCCATGTCAGCGTTCGGTGGGTTATGGGAACAAGAACATACCCAGCATGCACAACCCCGAAAACGGAGTATGGCTGCCTACATGGCGGGGTAAAAACGGTCATACACGTAAAAGCTTACTCGTGTGCATACGAGTGAACGTGGGATTTGCAGCTCACGAACGCAGAAGAAGAAGTGTAACCGTGGCCTGTGTTACCGATCTTGGGTCTTTATTTATTTATTTATTTTATTTATTTATGTTTTTTTTTAATGTTTTGTGTCTGACCACAACGCAACTGCAAAACAACTTGTGTTATGAGTGTACAAATTGTATGAGTGACTTCTATCCTCAACCTAGCTGAAGGAATACATTGTGGTTTTTTTTTGTTTTTTTATTGTTTTTTGTTGTTGTTGTTGTTGTTTTTGTTCTTACTGTAAATAAATAAATGAATAAATACATAAATTGACTGATAAATAAATGGATGAATAAATAAATAGATTCACTGATTAATCAATTCATATATCATCTACCCATCTATTATTATGATTATTTATTTATTTCTTTTGTTTATTTGTTTCTGAATGTATCTATGAATTCAGTTCTGTGTTTATTTATTCATTTGTCATGTAGGTGTGTATATTACAATCCTATGCGTTACTTTGTATTGAGTTCTGCCCTTCAAGCTAGTACGTTAAATTTACTAATTCATTCGTTTATTCATCTGTTTACTAGTATGTGTATTTTCTTTCATTGTTTTGTTGTGTTTCATATATTGTTGTGCATGGCGATGATGATGATGATGATGATGATTATGATGATGATGATGATGATAAAGATGAGGATGATTCAGCTTTAATGCTAGTCGCTAAGTTCCTCTCTTCATTTTGGTTTGTATTGTATTCACGATCATCATGTTCTTTCAATTATGCATCCAAGCAAAACTCGTCTTCTTTCTTTTTTTTCTTTCTTTCTTGTTTTATAACCTTTTTATTCAATGTTTTGTAAATATTATGTGGCAACAAAAAAGTCATGTAAGAAAAAACAACAACAACAACAAATAAACACAAGAATTTAGAAGAAAAAAAATCATACATGGAACACTTTTACATAACTTGCCATAGAGTTACATAACATGTATAATGTATATCTATATACGTATCCACATCCACACAAACACACACACACACACACACACACACACACACACACACACACACACACACACACACACACACGAGCGCACATGCGCGCACACACACAAACGTTCCCATGCATGCATAACAAAAATAAACAACACACACACACACACACACACACACACACACACACACACACACACACACACACACACACACACACACATTTCCAGAATTTGAACAAGAATTCTAAATTTCAAATTTCTGAATTGCATTCTTTGTTGTTGTTGTTGTTGTTGTTGTTTTCTAGCATGCATATACTTTCTTTTTTTTTATATACTTAATTCGTTTTATGTTCGTCAGCTCTGAATAACATGTGATATCAAACGCCACCCTTCTCATGAATAATATGTTTATTGATAACAACAAAACCAAAAATAAATAAATAAATAAATACATGAAATAAAAATTACCAAGCATGCCTTCTGGTCTGTCTGTTTCAGACAAACTCACGATGTTGGAAGAGAGCGCAGTTTCCATGGTAGCGTCGCCACCGGTCCTTGTCCCCAGCCACCCATAATAGACTGACCCGGAGGACAACAAGGTCACTGGCCTGGCCCCTGACCTGTCCACCAAGGTCAAGGTCAGCGTCGGGTCTGTGTGCGCGTGTGTGTGTGTGTGGGTGAGTGTCGGAGAGAGAGAGGGAGAGAGAGAGGGGGGGTGCAGGGAGGGAGAGAAAGAGAAAGAGGGAGAAAGAGAGGGGGGGAGGGAGGGAGGGAGAGAGAGGCGGGAAGCAAAGGTCAAAGGGAAGTTCATCTTCTATGACCTTCCACGCAGTTTCAGTTTTCAGTTTCAGTTTCTAAAGGATGCCTCACTGCTTTCGGACCATCCATTTCGGACAAATCCATATGTGCTACACTACCACTTCTGCTAGGCAGATACCTGACAGCAGGGTAACCCAACGCGCGTATCAGGCCTTGAGTGTATGCTGATTGTTATATGTGTGTACCTATCAGAGTGGACTTAGTTTTGCCGGAGGACAACACTTTTGTTGCCATGGGTTCTCTATTTCAGTGCGCCAAGTGCGTGCTGCACACGGGACCTCGGTTTATCGTCTCATCCGAAAGTATAGACGCTCAGTTTGATTGTTTCCATCCCAAACGTTGGAGAAAGGGAAAGAGTTGGGATTCGAACCCAGACCCTCACGGACACTGTATTAGCAGATGCGTCTTTTAACCACTCTGCCATCTGCTGCGTAAACACACGCATACAACGGTGGCAGCGAGCTTCTTGGAGACAGACCGCGTTAGATCAGCAACGTGTCACAAAGTAAGTTTTTTGTTGCTGTTGTTGTTGTTTTAACTCTTTCCATACGAACGGCGAAAGAGACGACGTTAACAGCGTTTCACCCCAATTACCATCATCAAAATATTGCAAGCGGAAGGCTCTTATACTGAAGACGTGAATGTTGACAAAGAATACCACAATTCTGACGACGGAAGCTAAAGGTTGTGTCATTCAGACACACACTGGACATCCGAGGGGTCTGTGTAGAGGAGAAGAGAGGACTGGCCGTACTGAGTGAGTTAAACTGTTTTAACCCACTCAGTACGGCCAGTCCTCTCTTCTCCTCTACACAGACCCCTCGGATGTCTCACTCAGTACGGCCAGTCCTCTCTTCTCCTCTACACAGACCCCTCGGGTGTCCAGTGGGTGTCCGAATGACCCAACCTTTAGCTTCCGTCGTCAGAACTGTGGTATTCTTTGTCAACATTCACCTCTTCAGTATAAGAGCCTTCTGCTTGCAATATTTTGATGATGGTAATTGGGATGAAACGCTGTTAACGTCGTCTCTTTCGCCGTTCGTATGGAGAGAGTTAATTGTTCTGTTATTTGGGGGACTATGATTGTATTGGGGAAGACAGAGAGAGAAATGAGACGAGATGAGTGAGAAATTCGGATAAGACTATAAACCAAGGTCCCGTGCGCTGCATGCACTTAGCGCACGTGAAAGAACCCACGAAAACAAAAGGTTTGTCCCTGGCAAAAGTCTGTAGAAAAATCCACTTCGATAGGAAAAAACATATAAAAACTGCAGGCAGGAAAAAAAAACAAAAAACAATCCCCCCACCCTCCCGAAAAAAACAACAAAAAACAAACCCAAAGCAAACAAACAAACAAACAAGAAATAGGTGGCACTCTCAGTGAAGCGACGCGGTTCTCCCTGGGGAGAGCATCCCGAATATCACACAGAGAGAAATCTGTTGTGACGAAGTAAAGAATGCGAAACAAAACAACTATGCAGAATGGACAAGAAACCCATTTACGTATGAGACTCCTGCTTTGACATACGCAACATGGGACAGACCTTGGGGGAATCTGGTGAACAGTTCTTCTGTGCGGCATCAGTGGTGAGCCCAATGACTCTTCACTGAGTCAAGGGAGAAGAATAGATAATGAAGACTAAGAAGCAGAAGAAGAACAAAAGGACGGCGAAGGAGGAACAGAAAAAGAAGAAGACGAAGAAGGTTGATTGATTGATTGAATCTTTAATGGGTAAAGAATTAGGCACAATAAAGGCCTTTTTTTTTTTTTTACAATTCTGCCCATTTCACGACACAAAACATACAAATAAAGAACGACACAAAACATACAAATAAAGGAATAAAATGAAATAAAATAAGATAATTAGAACGACGAATAAGAACAGTAACTGGAATAGTCCATTAAAGGTAAGAAAGCGATGAAAAGAACAATTGGTACATTATCATGAACGTACGTACTTACACACACACACACACACACACACACACACACACACACACACACACACACACACACACACACACACAATTATAAAACAAGCAAACAAAGACATAAGTACACATTCACGACCACACACTCAAACACACACACACACACACACACACACATGCACACGCACACGCACACGCACTTACTGAAGAAGAAGAAGATGAAGAAGAAGAAGAAGAAGAAGAACAACAACAACAACAACAGCAACAGCAACAACAACCACAACAACACCAAAATGAAGAGGAAGGGGAAGGGGGTGGAAGTGGAAGTGATGGTGGTGGTGGTGGTACTGATTACTATTTCAAGGAAATTAATTTGACGAGAGAAAAAAAAAAGAAGAAGCAGATACGGTGTGTGCGTGTATAGAAAAACATGAATACAAACGGCAAAGAGAAACACACACATACATACACAGATACACAGACACAGACAGACAGACAGACAGACACACACACACACACACACACACACACACACACACACACACACACACACACACACACACACACACACACCTCTGCACCACCATACATGCACACATACAAACACACACGCGTGCGCGCATTGTTTTTGTTGTTGTTGTTGTTGTTGTTTTATAGTCATTTTTTGTATTGTGTACACAGCCCTCTGTTGGTCTATTAACAGATGGATATGATTCTGAATTATGATCTCCATTCATGTTTAATTGCATTCGTCACGATATTTATGTGCAGGCAATGGGGATTGATATGCATATACAAAGAGAGACAGACAGACAGACAGACAGACAGACAGACAGACAGACACACACACACACACACACACACACACACACACACACACACACACACACACACACACACACACACACACACATCCTTCACCACCACACATGCACATATATGTACACATTTATGCGCGTGTTTGCATTGTTTTGTTAGGTGATCAGTTGGTTGCGTACTCAAGCCCCTACAACAAATGGATATGATTCTGAGATCTGATTCCCATTCACGCTAAATCGCACACGTCACAATATTTACGTGCGGGCAATGGGGATGGAATTACAGCGAATATAGGTCGCTGATATTTCGATAGATATCTGTTCGGACAGACAGAGTGAGGAGGGAGCGAGGGGGGGGGGGGGAGGAAGAGAGGGAGAGAGACGATGGGTTGAGAGAGGCAGACAAACAGAGACAAAGAGAGAACGAGAGAGAAAGAATGGGGGTGGTTAGGTTATCACTCACGCACACACACACACACACACACACACACACACACACACACACACACACACACACACACACACACACACACACACACACACACACACACACACACTCACTCACTCACTCACTCACTCACTCACAGAGAGACAGGGACAGAGAAAGTATGTAAAGGATACAGAAGACAGGGTCGACAGACACATCACAACACGTAAGCAGGCTGAGACAGACAGACAGACAGACAGACAGAGACTAACACACAGACAGACAGAGATAGACAGGTATAGACAGAGAGAGAGAGAGAGAGAGAGAGAGAGAGAGAGAGAGAGAGAGGAGGAAAACTCGATCTCGAATGTTTTATTCAGGTAAAAGGATAATCTGAGAAAGAGAATGATAAGATTGTCTTGTGATATATATATATATATATATATATATATATATGTCTAAAATCTTATGTATATATGTCATATATATATATATATATTTATATATATTTATATATATATATATATTTATTTATTTATTTACTTATATGCGTGTGTGTGTGTGTGTGTGTGTGTGTGTGTGTGTGTGACAGGCACATAGACAGAGACATATATAGAGAGAGGAGATGACGTGTATTAGTTTTCGCAGGCTTTCATCATCCATCTTCATCATTGCATTCTGACGATTGAACTTTGCATGTTGCACATAAAAATGTACGCTGATTGCCAGCAGTTAATTTCGATAATCAAGGGAGAAGAGATGATTGCTTTTCGAAACATAACACACAAAAATAATTTAAGAACCGTATAATGTCTGCTGCCTTCTCGACTTTCTTATATCCAAACTTGACCTTTCCGTGACCAAGTCTTCACCTTCCATTATAGTTTAATGCGTTGATGTTGATGATGGTAGCAGTGACGATGATGGTGGTGATTGACGGGTTGAAGCGAACACAATGATGATTTATTGATAACAGATCATCGGTGTTTTGCGATTGTTGTTGTTCTTCTTCTTCTTCTTCTTCTTCTTCTTCTCTGATGATGATGATGATATCATGAGGCATTATCAGCAGTGTTGTAATGTGTGCAATTTCTTTTTATTTATTGGGGCGGGGGCCGGTGGGGGTGGGGGGTGGGTGATTAGGGATTGCTTCAACCTGTTTTTTTCCCACTTTCTTTTATTCTGTGTATTTCTTTTTTTTTTTCTTTCTTTTCTTTTTGGTGAGCTGGGGCCTCTAACCTCCTTTTCCCCCCAATTTCTTTTTTTTTTTCTTCTTCTTCTTTCTTTTTGGTTGGTACACATTTATTCGCACCATCTGGTTCGTTTTGTCGGTTCCCCCTCTCTCTTTTCTCCACTTCATTACTGACTCTACCGTTCACTCACAATTCTTTGTCGGTTTGCTTGTCAGTATCGATACTGGATAGTTTTGCAGACAAGATCTAACTCCAAACCAAGTGGGTTTACAGCCACAACAGGCTTTCCTGTACCATACTGGTGCGGAAAAATGCAGGAAGTATACTGAAATAACCGTGTGTTTTGTTTTTTTTCTCCTCCAAATTGACATTAGTGGACAGAGCTAACCGGAAATACTACAGAAGTTGCTTGCAGTTTACACATAGTAATGTAGGAACATGGAATCCGTTTCGTTGAAACAAAAGTTCGACGCCGCTGCGAGAGCATTGCGCTGGGTGCAGGGTTGATATCCACGTGTGAAGGGCTCGGCATATTGAGAAATTGGGGCCCAGTCCTCCCCTTCCGCCGTTTTAACCTTCCCCAACGGAAATCAGGTAACTGTTCACACCTGGGGACGTTATTCAAGAGACCAGACCATCGTGTCTGTGGGTAATCTGCCTGAGGCAAGGCAAACTGCCCGAAGGTAAGCAATATCCGACATCAGGAACACAAGAGCTTACCTGCAGGTCCAAGGCAATTTACTCTTACTCACTACCTGGGGTGACTGCCCACAAAGCAGAGGTAAACATAGGGATCTATTATTGAGAGAAGACAGGCGTGCTTTGCAGATTGCACGTGTTTTACTAACTCTCTCGAGTGTGCTCTGAACTGTCGTGGGGTGAGAAGAGCATGCGCAGAAGGGATTCACCAGGATTTTTTTTTAGTTCAGATGATGGGGTAGCTGCTTGAGAGCACCACACATGCCTTGAATACGAAGTTAACTTAACTCTCAAGGTAAACTGTACCCGCGGGTCCCCTATCATGTTAATGGCAACTTGCCTTGAGGCAACGTGGAGTTTGTCTTGAATACGGCCCCTAGGCGGAGTGTGGGATATCGGAATAAAATGCCTTTCCCAAGGCCGAAACGGGGCCTACATAAAACGAAGACGTCTAACGTTTAATGACCCACACAAGCTTCTACAACTCCATGATTAGACTTCACCAAGAGTAATAGTTAGCCAGTGGAAGAACATAACTTGAAAAATAAAGATGAGAATAAAACGTGGTCACACAAGCTTTCCCAGCACTCCTCCCTATCTTCTTGAAAACTTAAACTGTGTGAGTGAGTGTCTGTGTGTGTAGTAGTAGTAGTAGTAGTCGTCTTTCCACTTCAAATGATATTAGAATGCGTGTGTGTAGTAGAAGTAGTAGTAATAGTAGTAGCAGTAGTAGTCTTTCCACTTCAAGTGATACTAGAATGTGTGTGTGTGTGTGTGTGTGTGTGTGTGTGTGTGTGTGTGTGTGTGTTTCTTCTTTATTTTTCTCTCCACCTCTCCCGGGATTCTCTACAAATTGCATAAATTACTTTTGTCAGCCACTGCCTAGTACTTTGTGAAAACGGGTTCGTTCTAAGCGATTCATGTTCAGCAGCACTGCTGTACTTTTGTTGAAGTAAGACTTCAGTTCTATTTCGTTCGTCAAGCTGAGACTGTTGTTTCCAATTTCGTAAAAGAAGCCATCTTTAGCATTGTTGCAACCAGTTCAAAGTGGGAAAAGAAATAGTGTGGCTTCAAAACATGCAAAGGGGCTGACACACACGTTCAAACATAAATATGATAGCGTAAGTGGACTCTCTCTGCCTCTTTCAGTCGCTATCTCTCTCTACCTCTGTCTCTGTCTCTCTCTCTCTCTCTCCTTCTCTCTCTGTTGTCACTCACTTTTTCTTTTTTTTTTAATTTCACAAAGGTTATTTCCTTTTTTTTTTAAATTCTGGAAGAGGGTTTTCAAAAGCCTGAAAAGAGTATATTGTTGAAAATTTGCCACGGGACAATATCCCAGTTTGCTCTCCACGTAAACGATGAATAGTATAAACGATGCTAACAGATCAATGAATGAATAAACAGATAATAAATAAACAAATAGATAAACGATTGAAAGATATTGTATTTGTATAGCGCTGATTTGTGTACAGAGTACAAAAGCAAATCGCTATCACTCACGACTTTCACACGCATGCGTAGCTCTGAACCAATGGGATGAAAGACAAAACTGTTGAAATACATGCAGATAGAAGGCTAGAGAAACCATGCACTGAATGAGAGGGAGGGAGGGAGGTCTGGCGTGGGGGAGGAGATCACCAAATAGTTATACCCCCTTCCCCCTCTCCCCTACGCACCCCCCCCCCCCCGCACCCCAGCCCCCAGCCCCCACCCGCATGACAGAGAAAAAGTGACATTACCAGCATTTTTACACTCAAAGGGGGAAAACTTTTGTTACTCGTTAAAAAAAGAAAAAAGAAAAAAAAAAAGAAGTCTCGGTAGGTGTCAGTGGTTGATTTTCGAATTCACCAGAAGCGTTGAATTGCAAAATGCCACCCCCTCCCCCCCCAACCCCCTTCCCCCAATCATCGGACTCTGCCCCTCCAGACAAGATTAAAGTGAAGAACTCACCATTTCCCACGGGACTGAGTCTGAATGGTACCAGCCCCGGTGTAACAGCACATTCGTCCTACCCCTCTTGGGTTTTTTTTTCTGTTGTTTTGTTTGTTTGTTTTTTAATCGGTTTGCCCACCACATTAACCCCTGGGGTCTATGTTGACTAACCTAAAATGACTCCTCCCTGCAACCCTGCCCTCATTGTGGGCATGGGGGGTGCGGGGGGGCGGAGGGAGGGGGGTCCGTCTAGACTAATTAGCTTGAATTAAACCTCGGAGGGGTGAATTTTGGCCCAGTTAGAGAATGCAGTCCGGTTATCAAAGTAGAGCTCACGAATACGTTAGTTTCCGTTAAGTTGTAAGGGGGGGGGGGGGGGTGGGGGGGGGGGGGTCAGCAAAAATATAGCACAGAGCGACCACCCCCCACCCCCCTTTCCCCTTCCTCTTACAATAGGTTGATCAAAAACTTAGAAAGGGTGTGATTTCTCGAATGGTTTCTCAAATGGGTCGAGTCGCTGGATTCTCGTCTGTTTTCTTAGCTCGATCCCCGTCGCGCCTGGTGGGTTAATTAACGGTGGAGATTTCTTTTTCCGATCTCCCAGGTCAACAGAATTATGTGCAGAACTGCCCAGTGCCTGAGCCCCCCTTTGTGTGCGTAATTAATTTGCACGCAGAAGATCAAACACACACGTTAAAGATCCTGCAGTTAATGTCAGGGTTTGAGCGGGTTATGGAAACAAGAACATACCCAGCATGCACATCCCCGAAAAACGGAATATGGCTGCCTACATGGCGAGGTAAATAAACTAAAGACGGTCGAACACTTAAAATGTTACATGTCTGTGTGTTTTGTGTGTGTGTGTGTGTGTGTGTGTGTGTGTGTGTGTGTGTGTGTGTGTGGTGTACGGGATGGGGGGAGGGGGGGTCTGAAACCTGACTGAACGACACAGGAACCGAATGATGAGTGCCGCACAGTGACAGCTCACAGTCGGGCTCTACCCAGGTAGGCAGTCTGTTCTGCAAATGACTTCATGTTTCTAAAGGGGCTTAGAGCTTGGTCTCTGACTGATAAGCGCTATATTGTGTATTTGTATTTGTATTTCTTTTTATCACAACAGATTTCTCTGTGTGAAATTCGGGCTGCTCTCCCCAGGGAGAGCGCGTCGTACACTACAATGCTACCCTTTTTTGGGGGTATTTTTTCCTGCGTGCAGTTTTATTTGTTTTTCCTATCGAAGTGGATTTGTCTACAGAATTTTGCCAGGAACAACCCTTTTGTTGCCGTGGGTTCTTTTACGTGTGCTAAGTGCATGCTGTACACGGGACCTCGGTTTATCGTCTCATCCGAATGACTAGCGTCCAGACTACCACTCAAGGTCTAGTGGAGGGGGACAAAATATCGGCGGCTGAGCCGTGATTCGAACCAGCGCGCTCAGATTCTCTCGCTTCCTAGGCGGACGCGTTAGCTCTAGGCCATCACTCAACATACATATAAGTATCCAGATCATCATCATCGTCATCATAATCATCATCATCAACTACAAGGACAGGAGCTGGGACGGTCTATCTTGACGAGCCACATAATTATATGACCCCCGGCTGTCGTCATTCGACGCTGGCCAGATTTGACCCAGGGGTAAAAACCCCAAACGGGCGTGCGAACTAAGACTGCTACACCGGCAAAAAACTGAAGTGGAAACCAGATTTTTTTTTTTCCTTCGCGCCAACATCAGCTGTGAGGGCTACTCGAGTGTGGAAACTCTATCAGTCCCCGTAAGACATCTGCCAGTCTCAAGAGTCTGGATCTTCAGTCTTTCTTAGTACTCGTGGCACAGTAACAATGACTCCACAAGCTCGACACATGAATAGGTAGATTTTAGTTGGTCAGACCCTCTTCAAAACAACTCTCGTTCTTTTTTATTTTATTTTGTTAACTTCCTTTTCTTTTCTTTTCTTTTTTTCTTTCTTTTTTTTCTTTTTCATGGCGTCTCTTTGTACTTGCCCAGTCGTGACTTTTTTTTTTCTTTTTTTTTTTTAAAGTGCTTTTATCACTGTGCAGACTTTCTATAAACTTGCTGATGGCTCGCATTCGAAACTATCCTCTTTTTTGTTTGTCGGTTCAAAAGGTCATGCGCCGGGTTTTTTTTTGTTTTTTTTTTTTATTTTTTTATATATAGTTTAAAAAAAATTCTTTTGCACTTTTTCTCAGTTTTGCTGAAAGTGCAGCCAGCAGATGGGTTTTCACGGTGCTTTCTGAATGCCAGCGTTTACCATGCAACTGAGAGGCTTTTTGTGAGAAACACAGCAACCATTGTGTGAAGGTGATCGGTTCTGTTCGTACACACTTCCGGTTTTTTATTTATTTATTTTATTTTATTTTATTTTTTTAAGATTTCCTGTACATTTCTTATTTGGCAGCACCGGACGAAAAGCACAGAGAAAGAAAAGATGAACAGGTTTTCCAGGAAGCTTATGGGGACAAACGTGAGAGAACGGGTGTATCTAAAGGAAATGTGTATGGGAAGGTAAAAAGGACAAAAGGCGAGGAATTGTAGCTTTATCTATCTATCTATCTATCTATCTATCTATCTATCTATCTATTTCTCTCTCTCTCTCTCTCTCTCTCTCTCTCTCTCTCTCTCTCTCTCTCTCTCTGTGAAAGTCAAAGTCAAAGTCAAGTCAATTTTTTTTTTCAAGATGGTAATTGAATAAGCAACGACTGCTTTTATACATCAAGCCATTTGAAAAAAAAAAAAAGAAAAAAAGAAAAAAAAAAAAAAGGAGAAGTGAGGAGATACATAGAACAAAACCACAAAAGTACTAGAAATATGGTTACGTGCATACACGAATCGTGCGAAAATGAAACACACATTAGCATTTACAGCACATTTACAACACATCCCGTTTCGCACACACATACACCCTCTTACAACACCAAAGGCATATACATTTCACAAATCATGAATTTGGTAACCGATAGGTATAAATTTATATTATTGTTCATCTTTTGAACAGTTAATAAGGTAATTTTTCATATTTTTCTTAAACACATTTTTATTCGTTATATCTTTTAAAACGAGTGGAAGGTTATTCCATAAATTTCCACCAGAGTATAGGAAGCTGGATTTATAAAGGTTGTTTCTAGGTCGAGGTATACATAACGTATGGTTGTGTCTGTGGTCATTAGTTTTAAAGTTTCTGTAATCTTTTGGGGTAGGATTTCCATATATCACATTATGCATGCAAACAGCCTTGTTGAAGAACAGCCTGTTGTGGAAAGATAATACATTAAGTAGTTTATAATCCATATGGGTCAAAGAACTTGACTTCAACAGTACTAATTTTAATGCTTTTTTTATACATACGATGAATAAATTCTAAGTTTGTATTGCTGCAGTTGTCCCATAAAGTTGATGCATAATCGATGATTGGCAGAACATGAGCACAGAAAAAAAAGCTTTCGTGAATGAACATCAAGGATCTTTTTTTTCTATTTTTGCTAACTGACGTATTTTGTTAGAGAGACGTTTTCCTAAGTAAGTCATATGGTCAGTCCAAGAGAGATCTTTGTCAGTAAAGACACCCAAAATTTATGTGATTCTACCTCTTCAATTCTGTTTACTCCTAGGAAAAGTGGTTTGAATATGTGTTTCATCCTTTGTCTTTTTTGTCGTGCTGCTACATACATACATTTAGTTTTCTGTGTGTTTAATGACATATGATTTAATTGTGTCCAATCACTAAGTCTCTGAATGTTGTCTTGAATATCATCTGTGAGTTTACAGGCATCTGAATTGCTTGAATGCAGGGAGGTGTCATCTGCGAACATTTCACATTTACATGTAATAGAACAAGGCAAGTCATTAACATAAACATAAAATAATATTGGCCCTAAGATGGATCACTGTGGCACTCCATGTTTGATTGGTTTGAATTTTGAGATTTGATTATTTACTGCTACTAACTGTTTCCTGTCTGAAAGAAAAGATTCTATAAGATGAGTAAAATCTGGTGTTAAATTATACACTTCTAATTTACGAATTAACAACGGATGACTGATTACATCAAAGGCTTTTTCAAAATCTATTTTAAAAAAAGGAGACCTGTGAATTTATTTTCATTAATTTTATGCAAAATACTATCGGTAAGTTGTATGAGAGCAGTGTGGCAAGAATAGACAGATATTGGTCTATAGTTAGATGGATCAGAAGAATCGCCTGATTTGTAGAGAGGAATAACTCTAGCTTGCTTGAATCTTAAGGGAAAATACTTCTTACCGATACACAAATTATAAAGATATGTCAGTGAATCAACAATAAAAGGAGAAGAAAGCTTTAATATTCTTCCATCCAACCCGTCTAAGTCACGAGTGCCAGACTGTTTTAGCAATGATAAACTCTTACTAACATCTAAGACTGTCATCGGTTGGAGACCAAATGGAACGTTAATTTCCTTTGAATTAACATACTGTTTTAAACTGTAAAGGTCATTTTCACTGGTTCTGTCATTTGATATAATTTTATCAGCAATGTTTGCAAAGTGATCATTTAAGTAATCTGCTGTTATATCAGTGATATGTGTTGGTTTCTTGACACATATTTATTGTTTAATATTTAATAGCTTTCCAGATTTTACGAGAATCTTTTGTGGAAACTAACATATTTTGAAAAAAAAAGTTACATTTAGATTTACGTTTCATTGCATTTACCTTATTTTTCTGTTTCTTAAATTGTTCCCTTGTTCCATAGGTATTCAGATAATCTCTTAAATGTATTTCAATGTTAATTTCTTTTGTTATCCATGGTGGTTTTGTTTCTTGTCTAACTCTTTTCCTTACAAATGGTGCGTGTTTGTTGTATACAGAAGAGAATGTATTTATCCAGAATTCAACTGCTTGATCAGGACCTCTTATCTGGTATATGTAATCAAAAGGCGAGTTTGCTAGATTTGAAAGGAAAACATCTTTGAAATTCTTTAAATTTCTATAGTATATAGTTTTATGCCCAACCTTAGGAATTTTAACACTATTTTTGAA
>NC_134877.1:17313351-17315851 GCF_041734735.1 Babylonia areolata | reverse complement strand
TTTGTAAACTCTTGTCTGCAGGTGGCTTCGACCTCTGAACTGGACCTTGCATTTGGCTGAATAAACAGGTATCTCCTCTCTGTCTGTCTGTCTGTCTGTCTGTCTCTTGTTCTTGTTCTCTCTCTCTCTACTATCCATATGTCAGTGTGTGTGTGTGTGTGTGTGTGTGTGTGTGTGTGTGTGTGTGTGTGTGTGTGTGTGTGTGTGTTCTTCGTCATATTTGTCCTTCTGCACGATTTTGGTTTCTTCTCTCTTTCTCCCCTTTCCATTAAACATGTGTGTGCTATTTGTAACTGATGTCGATTAGCAAGGACAGATGGGAAGAATAGGCTGTTCCTAAAATCTTTATCCCTGAATAAAAACACTTTGAGTTCTGAGTTCTGAGTTCCCTCCCCCTCTCTCTCTCTTTGCCTCTCCCTGTCTGTCTGTCTGTCTGTCTGTCTGTCTGTCTCTCTCTCTCTCTCTCTCTCTCTCTCTCTCTCTCTCTCTCTCTCTATATATATATATATATATATATATATATGTATGTATATATTATATATATATATATATATATATATATGTGTGTGTGTGTGTGTGTGTGTGTGTGTGTGTGTGTGTGAGAGAGAGAGAGAGAGAGAGTGTATGTATGTATGTATGTATGTGTGTGTGTGTATGTGTGTGTGTGTGTGTGTGTGTGTGTGTGTGTGTGTGTGTGTGTGTGTGTGTGTGTGTGTGTGTGTGTGTGTGTGTGTGTGTGTGTGTGTGTGTGTGTGTGACTTTTAATGTCTCTCACACGCATCCGATTATCTCTCATCCTCTCCATCTCTCAATTTGGCTGTCCGTCTCTCTACCTATATATCTATCTGTCCATCTCTCTCACTGTTTATCTATCTATTATCTCTTTCACTCTCCAGCACTCACTTTCTCTCTCTATCTCTGAGAGATATGGGGGTGGGGGGGTCGGGGAGAGTCTTGAAGCACAGTAGAGCGCACTGAAAAAAACTGCCCCCCCCCCACAAGTGTAGGCCGGGTAATTGATTACTGAAGCAGACAGAGCTTACAGCTCTAAAGCCTCCCTAATGTATTGCAAAAGTAATACCGTCTGAGAGTCCCTCAGCCTTTTAACACGCCCCTCGTATTGTGGGGAAGGGAACGAGTATAGGGTTCACTCCGTCTGTACCTCTGTCTGTCCGTTTGTCTGTCTGTCTGTCTGTCTGTCTGTCTTTCTGTTTAGTTGGGACTGTTGGTTATGGTGGTGGTGGTTGTTGTTGTTGGTGGTGGTGGTGGTGGTTGATGGTGGAGGTGGTAGTTTGGGTTCAGCTGTCCCATCTTCCACGCAGATTCATCAATTTTGAACAAATTCGCACACACACGAACGCACGCACGCACGCAGCACATTCACACGGACAATTTGTTTCAGTTTTTTGCCCACTTTGTTCGCCCATGAAGGGATACCAACGCAAGAACCATTCAGTAGAAAAAATAACAATAATACACGGTCATCTCACCTACATGAAAGAAGCTTAGTTCCAGTGTTTATATGCATAACCAGCGGATAACAGCCCGAATGCTTTAAGCAAACAGAGTTGACAAATCTATAATATTGTGCTCGTGTCTGGGCGCAGTGCGTAACGTTAATCTAAGCTAACTTGGGAAAAGTAAGACAATATATATATAACAAGTTATGGCGATGGGTACTTCTTTTTTTTTCTTTTTTTCTTTTTTTTTCATAATGGAGAGTTTGGAAGTACTGCATTGTGTTGTATTGTGTTGTGTTGTGTTGTGTTGCTGCGTTGTGTTGCGTTGCATTGCTTTGTGTTGCGTTGTGTCGTATCACTCTTTTTGTCACAACAGATTTCTCTCTGTAAAATTCGGGCGTCTCTACCCAGGGAGAGCGCATCGCTGCACTGAAAGCGTCACCTTGTTTTCCTTTTTTTTTTTTTTTCTTTTTTTTTTTTTTGTTGTATTTTTCCTGCCTGCAGTTTTATTTGTTTTTCTATCGAAGTGGATTTTTTTTAAACATAATTTTGCCTGGGACAACCCTTTTTTTTTGTTGCTGTGGATTCTTTTGCGTACGCTAAGTGCATGCTGCACACAGTACATCCGTTTATCTTCTCATCCGAATGATAAGCGTCCAGACCACGACTCAAAGTCTAAGTGGAGGGAGAGACAATACTAGCGACCGTGGGATTCGAACCAGTGCACTCAAATTCTCTGGTTTAATTATAAATAACTTCCCAGTAAATAACATAAGACATGTACATAAGTTGCATATACCTCGTCCAAATCTTGATCTTTTTAAGTCCAGCCTAACATACAGCGGGGGAACGTATTGGAATAATTTACCATCACGTTTAAAAAAATATTACTAACCACAACAACTTTAAGCAAAATCTAAAAATGTACCTATTCACAAAAAATTGACGTCACCTGAAATCCAACATTGCTTTCGACAATTTGTGGGTTCCCTCTCACTCTCTCTTGAGTAGGTGCATTTGTGTGCGTTTGTGTGTGTGTG
>NC_134877.1:17303351-17308351 GCF_041734735.1 Babylonia areolata | reverse complement strand
GACAAGCTCATGGGATGATGCTAAATCAGTTAGATTCTTGGAAAGAAAATTGGGACTTTTTCTTTTTTTATAAAGAATGTTTTAACGACACAAGGCTTTGGGATTGTCTGGATGTGTCAGGGTTTTAGCAATGATGGAATATTTCTCGCAGAATTTAAAGACAGATTGATTAATTCGTACAAACAGGATTGGCATGCCCGCATTGAAGAGTCAGACAAATACAATTGGTTCCTCTATTTTAAGAACATTTTTTTTCAGACAGAATAATGCATTAAAGTAATAAGTAATAAACGGCACAGAACAAGCCTGGCTCGATTCAGACTTAGAACCTTATGCATAAATGCTAAGAAAAAAATGGTTACCTGCTGACACGTCCGCACGGTCCCCTTGTCCTATGTGTGGTGCTTCAGTTGAAGATGAAACTCATTTTCTTGTCCTATGTGTGGTGCTTCAGTTGAAGATGAAACTCATTTTCTTTTTATTTGTAAGTATTATGAAGAAATTCGAAAGAAATGCTTCTTTTTCAACGGTGAAAACTTAGAGAACATGAACCTTTCCAGTACGCTTTTGATAGATGATGAAGTAAGAATAAGATCACTAGCGAAATTTATCGCCCTAGCTTGGGATTGTTGGAAAAGAAATTATCTTCGAGAGCCTTATTATTATCGAAAAAAACACTGTTACCGTGATGCCAGTTCCACAGTTTATAAGTTTAAATGACTTTATAGAAAGTTGGATGATCGAGCTAATTTATTTTCCTTTTTTAATCTTAACAATATGTTGTATTTTATGATTTTGTTGATGTTGTTGTTGTTGTTGTTGTTTATCGTTGATTTTCCTTTTACTATTAGCAATGTGTCGATTTCTCTGTAAGCCGTCGTTGTTATTTTGTTCATACATTGTCCGCCTTGCCAAAGGATAGTATTGTCAGATGGCAATAAAACAATGTCCGTGTCCGTGTCTCTCTCTCCTTTCGGAGCACACAAATCAGAACTGATACAATAGATCACTGTATATTAAAAGGCGCCATCTGAAGGTCTAAAGGCTTCCCTGTTGTAACGCTAAAAACACCAGCCTGAGAATTCTCTTCGACACTACTAGTCTTGATGGCCGATCTCAACTAACTGCACGTTACGTCTTCTGCTTTTGTCTCACCCCCCACCCCCCCCCCCCCCACCCCCACCCTGTGTGTCTCCAGCGTTCTTCTTTTCCCTCCACATCATACTCTCTGCCTCTGTCTGTCTGTCTGTCTCTGTCTGTCTGTCTGTCTGTCTGTCTATCCCCCCACTCCCCTTACCTCCCTTCTTTTTAATAGTACTTTTTTTTTCTTTTTCTTGTACTTGATAATTGCGAATTTGTGCGTGTTTTTTTTTTCTTTTTTTTTCTTTTTTTTCTCTTGTGTGTGTGTGTGTGTGTGTGTGTGTGTGTGTGTGTGTGTGTGTGTGTGTGTGTGTGTGTGTGTGTACGTGTGTGTGTGTGTGTGTGTGTTTTCTTCTTTTTTTTCTCTTTGTCCAGGGTTGGGTGGGAAAAAAAAGCATGTATACTTGCTTATCTCATTACCCTGGTGAAATAAAATTCCGTTTCGTTTCGTTTCTGTCTGTCTGTCTCTCTCTCTCTCTTTCTCTCTCTGTCACAGAAACATGTCTAGAGGTGACAGATGCAAATGCAGAGTTCACGAAACAAATGACCTCCAGTCTATGCACGGTTGCAGCCACTTCTTTGCAGCTCTCCTCCTCTTACAATTTTCTGGAATCCATTTTTTTCTCTGCCTTACTTGACCTTAGATTACAGCTAATTAGACCCAAATATCACAACAGCCCTTGTAGTGTTAGATTGAATGTGTTGCTGTCATCCAGACCTGAAACTGCCCTATGTGGGCTAACAGTTTATATTTTACAAATCTTTGAAAAGGTTGAATGCTTCTTGTCGTAGTTGTTGTTTTTTTTTTCTGTCAGTACATACTTTATGACATTTGTGGGATATTGCTGTAGTATTAATTTGACAATGTTTCTTGGTGCTATTTACTGTATGTATAGTATGTTTCTGCGCTAATGAGTATGACTGTCATAATTCATATATTCCAAAGTACGCGTATCACACCCCTTCAGTAAGGGGCTTTGACCTTTATTTCTTCTTCTTCTTCTTCTTCTTCTTCTTCTTCTTCTTCTTCTTCTTCTTCTTCTTCTTCTTCTTCTTCTTCTTCTACTTTGTGGGCTGCAACTCCCACGTTCACTCGTATGTACAGGAGTGGGCTTTTACGTGTATGACCGGTTTTTTTGTTGTTGTTTTTTTACCCCGCCATGTAGGCAGCCATACTCCATTTTCGGGGTGGCCTTTATTTGAATAGAACATTTCGTTTCGTTTCCTTCTCTTACACTCCCTTTCCTATCCTACTCCCTTTTCCATCTCATCTTCCTCCCGCTCTCTCTTTCGCTCTCTCTCTCTCTCTCTCTCTCTCTCTCTCTCTCTCGATGACCCTTTGCTTTTTACGATGTAACTCTTCGTCTCTGTCTATTTCATCAATCCCAATTCATTGTCGGTCATAAGGAAGCGAATGCTACAAACAATCACACAATACAACTACAACATTATTGATAAATCCTAACTCTGAGCGATGCGATGATTTATAGTTTTACATCAAGATATGCACTAAACCATGACATGGATAACTAGGGTGGAACTGGGCTACAAGTGCTCGCATAAAACGAGTTCGAGATGTGTCTCAGTCTTACCCAATATTTTATTGTGGTTGTTGTAGTGCTTGTTGTTGTTTTCATTAATGTAGATTTCTTTAAAAAGCATATGAAGATTTGAACTGAACTTTCGCGTTTGTTTGTCTGGTTCTGGGAACAAATATATTTTTTGATAGACATTTATGGTCTCAACGGAGACAGTACAAAGTTTTGTATGTTTCTCATTGTCCGTCTGTCTGTCTGTCTGTCTCTCTCTCTCTCTCTGTCTCGCCACCCTGTCCACCTCTCTCTCTCTCTATGTATGTCCGCCGGAGCACACACACACACACACACACACACACACACACACACACACACACACACACACACACAAATCAGAACTGACACAATTGATCGCTGTATTAAGAGGCAGCAGCCGAAAGGTCTGAAGGCCTTCCCTTGATGTATTGCGAAAGTAACACCCGTCTGAGAATTCTCTTCAGCCCTGATGGCCTATCTGTACTGCACGTAACGTCTTCGCTTCGTCTTTCTGCTGGTGATTTACAGTGCTGTGTCTCGGGGTCACTGTGTGTGTTTGTGTGTGTGTGTGTGTGTGTGTGTGTGTGTGTGTGTGTGTGTGTGTGTGTAAGTGTGTGTGTGTGTGTGTGTGTGTGTGTGTGTGTGTGTGTGTGTGTGTGTGTGTGTCTCCCAGGGTTCCCATCATATTCTCTAACGATGTTAGACTCCCTCTCGGCTTACTTTGTCAGACATGATTTTGCGTCGTCAATCATGAAACAAACAAGCAAACGAACACACGAACAAATGAGTCAAACAAACGAAAAACCAAACGAACAACAACAGCAGCAGCAGCAGCAACAAACCAAAATATAATAATCATTATGTGAATCAAACAAACAAACAAACAAACAAACAAGCAACTAACCAAACAACAGCAGCGGCAACAAACCAGAATATTGCAAGAATCATTCTGTGAATCAAACAAACAAACAAACAACAGCAGCAGCCAGCAACTAACCAAGATATAAGAATCATTCTGTTCTATATCTCTCTCTCCCTCCCCCCCCTACCCCCACCCCCCACCCCCCTACACCCCTCCCCGAACCCCACCCACCCGAAAGTTTGGATGCGTGTTATTGTTGTGTTCACTGATTAAAGAACATCTTTATGTCCAGTTCTGGCGTGCATTATGATACTTTTGTTTTGTCTGAATGTCTGTCTCTGTTGCTGGTTGTTGTTCCCCCTCCCCCTGAATGTTTCTATGCCTTTTTCTGTCTCTGTTGTCTTTTTGTCTGCTCGTTTGTTTGTTTGTCTGTCTGTCTGTCTGTCTAGTTGTCTTCGTCCCTAACCCTCTGTCTGTCTGTCTGTCTGTCTCTCTTTGTGTCTGTTTCTTTCTCTGTATGTCTATGTGTCTGTCACTGTCTGTCTGTCTGCCCGCTTGTCTGTCTGTCTGTCTGTCTGTCTGTCTCTCTCTCTCTCTCTCTCTGTGTGTCTCTGTCGCTCTCTTTCTTCTATCCCTCTCTCTTTTATTCTCTTTCTCAACCCCCCCCCCACCCCCACCCCCCTCTCTCAATCGATCTCTCCCATTCGATATCTCTCATTCGGTCTTTCTTTCTTTCGCTCTCTCTCTTGCTCTCTCGAGCTTTTTTTTATTTTCCTTTTTTTCAATCTTAGCAATATGTTGTATTTCATGATTTTGCTGTTGTTGCTGTTGTTGTTGTTTGTTGTTGATTTTCGTTTTACTCTTAGCAATGTGTCAATTTCTCTGTAAACCGCCGTTATTCTTTTGTTTATACACTACTGTCTCCCTTGTCAAAGGATGGTATTGTCAAAGGCGATAATGTCCGTGTCCGTGTCCGTCTGTGTGTCTGTGTGTCTGTCTGTCTCTCTCTCTAGCCCCACCCCCACCCCCCCACCCCTACCCCCTGTCTAGCACACGACATTAAAACAGAAGCGCGAAGTGTGTGTGTGTGTGTGTGAGGTAAGTGATCACCATAAACGGCACACAACCTGAAGACTCTCAAAGCCTTCTCCTGGTGTACTGTGACAGTGGTGACACCCTCTGAGAACTCTTCCCTGCTGCACTGATGGCCTTCAGTACTGTACGATGTCACATTCTGGTCTGCGGATGAATCCATAAAAATAAAAAAAAACAAGAGAGGCAAGGCCTTCAAGACTCACTTGTGATAAATTAAGTCCCCTAGCATTAATCACAGAGTAATTTCTTTTTTTTTTTTTTTACTATCTGCACCAAAACGTTTGCAAAATAAATAAAAATTCCATGCTTAGCAAAAGAAGTTCCTGTTTGAA
>NC_134877.1:17283351-17285851 GCF_041734735.1 Babylonia areolata | reverse complement strand
AAGAAATGGCAAACACTAAAAATAAAAATAAATAAATAAACTATAAACTAATTTGTTTGTCGTAAGGAAAACAAAGGAATGATAGACACTAAAATTTAACACTGTAAACAAATTCATGTGTCGCAAAACCCATTAAGTAAATGACAGACACTCAAGATAAACATTGCATACGAATTTGTTCGTCGTAAAACCCACCAAAGGAATGAATGGACACTATAACTGAACACTGCAGACTCCTATATTTGTCGTAAATCCCATCACATGAATGGCGGACACTAAAAACTGAACTCTGCAACCAAATTCATTTGTCGCAAATCCCATCAGAGGCCACGACGAACTCTTAAAACTTAACACTGCAGACACATTTATTTGTCATAAAACCCATCAAAGCAGTGATGGACATTAAAACTAAATGGCTGAAACAAATTTTGTTCGTCGCAAAACCCAGGAAAGGAATGACGGAAATACACTTAAACTAAACACTGCAAACAAATTTTAGTTGTTGTAAAACATGAAAGGTATGACACACACACACACACACACACACACACACACACACACACACACACACACACACACACACACACACACACACACAGAGATATATATATATATATATATATATATATATATATATATGATAGTCAGTCGTGTCCGACTATGACCATCAGAACAGCAGAGGAGGCAACTGCTGTGCCGACTATTTGGGCTAGAATTTGATTATAGTGGAAAGTCTCTTGCCCAAGTTACATCCCCACTCTCTCGGCCAAGAGGGTTTTAGGACAGTCGGCGTCGGGATGGTTCCCAAAAGGCCAACTAGCCCACAAGGCTGCAGCACTAAGAACCAGTGCAATTTTCCCTCCTAGTTTGAGAGTCATAGTCCATACACTAAAGCTAAACACTGCAGACAGATTTATTTGTCGTAAAACCCATCAAAGAGATCACGAATACTGAAAAAACAACAACCACTGCGAACAAATATATTTGTCGTAAAACCCATCAGAGGAATCATGGACATAAAGACTAAAACACTCCAAGCAATTTCATTTGTTGTAAAACCCATCTAAGGAATTGTGGACACTTAAACTGAACACTGCAAACAAAATGTATTTGTCGTAAAAACCACCAAAGGAGCTCTGGACATTAAAGCTAAAACACTCCAAGCAATTTCATTTGTCGCGAAAGCCATCGAAGGAATTATTAGACAGTAAAACTAAACACTGCAAATTCATTTGTCGTAAAACCCTTCACACGAATCATGGACACAAAAAAGAAAACACTCCAAAGAGATAAAAGAAATAGAATGTGTGTAGAATGAGAGGAACGCAGAACTCTATTCAAACGTTAATCAAGTTTACATTTGGCCTAATTTCTTAGTGTGTCCTTGCAAAATCTTTATCCACCGGAAAAAAAGCCAACAACAACAAACATAGAATACATAAAAGTACATGTATATTTATAGAAAAAAAAATCGGGTAGGAAATGAGGAAGTCAATGAGGAAGAGAATGAATGACAAAATGTGGGTGGGACCAGCCGCCGTGGCGAAGTGGTTAGCGTCGCGGACTGACGGCTGGGAGGACGCGGGTTCGAATCTCAGCGGAGGTGGGTTTTTCGGCCCGTGGACGGCTCCTACCCAGAGTTGAGTGTGCTGTGGGCTTAAATGGGGAGACTGGGACCACACAGTCGAGTGTCATCCACTTCAAGGATGCGTCTTTGGGTGTGTTGCTCTAATTACCTGACCAACACTGCAAGTGTCTGTATCTCTCGGGCCTGGTTAACGCCGGGATATCATTATGACAGGAAGCGTAGAGTACAGCCTTGTCACGCAGTCCCAAACCAAAATGGACCTCCATAGCAACATCGTCATCATCATCGTCATCCTCCTTCATCGTCATCAATATAAACAAAATAGTCTCAAAGTCTGTGGCCTTTCATACCCTGCTCTCATGGTGACCTCAGTTTTGATACCCCTCCACTTCCGTGCTTGGGGTGAGTCCTGTCAATGTCGTCAGTGTCGGCAGATTCATGGGGGGCTGTTGTTTGAGGGACGTGGTGGCGGTCTCCACTCTGGGAGGGACGCTCACTCAGTCTGGCTCCGCGACTAAGCCATTATTCTCGTTAGTAGGGGGCGTAGTAGGTGGTGTCCTGAGTACATTAAAACAGAACAGGCACCACTGAACACCACCGAAGTGACTCAGCAGCAGTGCAGGGTCTCCTCTGGTGTGTGGCCTCCTGGCGACCTAACATCGATGGTTCCCTGTGGACTGCCGACGCTGGAAGTGCGACGGACGAACCCGGGTGTGGCCGTGTATGGGGGAATCTAAATGAGCGGCGTGGGAGCAATGCCACTGAAACGGCGCAGGTGATGGGGCAGCACAAAACAAAAAAAAAAAAAAGAAAAAAAGTGGGTGGGAGGCGAGTAGAGTTAAATGAGTGAGTGGGTTGTTGATTATCGGAACGAACACAGGAGGGAGGGAGACAGACAGACAGACAGACAGA
>NC_134877.1:17273351-17280851 GCF_041734735.1 Babylonia areolata | reverse complement strand
GCGGTGTTGTGATGCTGTTTAAGTGATTAGTTAACACATGAGGTTGGATCGAACGCCTTGCTTGATGTCCTTACTTGAGGGTTTGGAGACTGCAGTCAAGTGTGTTTTGGCCCTCGTTTGTGTTAGATATGAATAGATGGATAGACAGATAGATCGACAGGTCAGCTGTGGTGATGCTGATTCGATGAACAATTCCACAGAAACACAAGTCTGACACCATGGATGGAAGGCCTGTTGTCTGTAAGAGTTCTGTGAGAACACACGGTCTTTACCTGACAAAAGAAAGAAGAAGAAAAAACAAAAGAAGTAAAAACAATACAAACAAAAAAACGACGTTGAATTAGGTCGCCAACAAGACTGCATGCAGACAGACAACAGTCCTTTATGGCGCTGTGCGGTTTGGCTGCGCTTTTTTTCTTTTTTTAAACCAAGCGAGAAGGAGAGAAAGAAAGGCTTCAGACAACAATCGTCAATCGCACCTTCTTCCCTCTAAATGGGGGTTGGGGGGTGGGGGGGGGGGGGGAGAGAAGTTGTGCCTCATGGCGGAGAGAGGAGAGGAATTGGGGAGAGAGAGCGAGAGGAGAAAACTGTGTACCCTCTGAGCTGAGGCCAGTGGAACCGAAGATAAACAGGTAGTGGGACATAATAACGGTTTAGATTTCTAAAGACCGACGCTCGGCTTATGCTTACATTTGGGCCAACAGCAAAGCGAGAGCTGTATAAAGACAATCAATGGTTTCTCCATTGCAATGGGAAGTCATTTACAGCTTAGTCTTTTGTGACACTGAAATTAGGAAGCAAGACTGCACTGGCGTTTAGTGCTGCAGCTTTGGGGGCTAGTCGGCCTTTGGGAACTATTCCAACGCCGATTGTCCTGAAAAACCCTCTTGACCGAGAGAGTCGGGGCGTAACTTTGGCAAGACACTGTCCACTACAATCAAATTCTAGCCCAGATAGGACAGCAGATGCCCTCTCTGACTATCAATATAGTTTTGGAAACATGACCTCTGCCTGTTTCATGCTGATCTGCGTTGTTTGGCGCTTTATTCCAAGAGAACGTCTATCGTTCACGTCTACCATTGTTGGTTGTTATTCCGTCAAAGAGCCGTGTCCAGGTGGAAAAAAAAATGTGTCCAGAAAGTCTTTGACACTGGAAAACTGCTGTCAATTTGTGTATGTTTTGTTGTTGTTGTTGTTGTTTGTTTGTTTTCTTTCTTTCTTTCTTTTCTTTCCCCTCTTTCTTCTTTGATATGTGTGTTTATTTGTGTACGAACACATATTTCTTTCCCGTCACTTCAGAGATTTTCTGTCTCTGTCCAATCTTGTAGTTCGTCTTCCTGTCAGTGTGCATCTGTCTTTCTAGCGGTATTGTTTTGTTCACCCCCTCCCCTCTCTTTCCGTCTCTTTCTCTCTCTCTCCGTCTTTCTCTCTGTTTGGTCCGTGTGTGTGTGTGTGTGCATGTGCATGTGTGTGTGTGTGTGTGTGTGTGTGTGTGTGTGTGTGTGTGTGTGTGTGTTTGCATGTGTGTGTGTGTGTGTGTGTGTGATCTGTTTTTTGTTTTTTTGTTTTTTAACGATGATGATTAATTTTTACAACTGCATGTCTAGGGTTGGACAATGAAAAGTGGGTCACAGATTTCTTACAAAGAAACATCATGTTCACAAGTGTAGAGACGACTTACCCCCCTTTCCCTCCGCCGTCCCCCCCCCCCCCCCCCCCCCCCCCCCCCCCCTCCCTCTCTCGAGTCTGGGGTTCGCAAAGAGAAGTGTCCACCACAGATTTCAGAACTGTTTCTTCACAGTACACTGCTTGAGGGGAAGACACTGCAAAAGGCTGCTACTCTGTGATGTGCAAGAAGCTGGCACAGGTTTGATAAAAAAAACAAACTGTGGGGATTCTTCTGGACATTAGCAGAGGGTAAAATATGTTGAAAGAGATCTGGTTTGCTCTCTTTACAGCCGGCCAGGACAAACGCCTCTGTGTTGCTGATCCTTCATGTCTACGATGGTTTTGGAAATCCCCCAAAAGCTGTACTGTATGGAAAACGTCTTCTGTCCTCTTTTGCTTTTGGGGTGGAATACCGGAACCCAAAGGAGACATCAAAGCCCTATCATGTGTGTTAACTTGTTGGCAGTCAGAATGCAACGGAGACAGATGTGTCTGACAAAGCTCAAAATGTGTAAAAGGGACACGTGTGTTGTCCCGGCAGATCGTCGTCACGTGTTCTTTTTTTGTTTTTTGTTTGTTTGTTTTTTGGTTTTTGGTTTTTGGGTGGGTTTTTTTTTTGTTGTTGTTTCTTTTTGTTGTTGTTGTTGTTTGTTTTTTTGTTTTGTTTTTTTTTGGGGGGGTCCTGGGGGGGCAGGGGGGATTTTTTTTTTTCTGCTGAATTCCTTATTGTCTGATGCTGGAACGGCTGAATCAAAACTACCTTGTATTGATTCCCGCTCTGTCAGGAACGGAGCGTGTATGGAACATAACCATCGTTTTTTGTATTTATAAATATGATTGTCACGTCCGACAAAATGGACGTGACACACACACACACACACATCTTTATTTCCGTGTATGTAAATGATACATATAATCAATTATTACAGTCATGCCGAGACACACAGAGCGGTGTCTCCCTGCCTGTCTGTCTGCACAATGATGTGAATTGCAGGTAGCTGATTTTAGATTGACATGTTTCTTTATGTCGCGGGACAGTATTGGTCATCTGCTGGACACGCTTTGTGGCTCTCATGACGTCACGTCTGAAGGCCGGGCCGTAAGCAGTGCCTGACTGACCGACTGACTGACTGTTTGTTCCACTGAATTCGGGGCATTCATTATCATCGTTGTAATTATTGTGTCTGTCGTCATCAGTTCTTGTTATTATTATTATTGTTCTGGCACGGGATGCCCTCTGTGCCGCATCTATACAATTGGTTCTACCGAAGCCAAAGACTAAATTATCGCATTCTAATTTAACGGGACTAATGTTAACGATAAATACTTCTTTCTTTTTTTTCTTTTTTTTTCTACGCGTTTTCTAATGCAGGCGTGAATGAAATGAACTATCATGTCATGCCAGTAACCCACTCTCGCAAATCACGTATAAGGTATGAAAAGAATTTAAGTGATACCATTACTGAGGAAATAAAAGATAAATCTCTTTTTTTTTTTTTTTTTTTTTTGGGGGGGGGGGGGGGGGGGAGTTGTCTGCAACCCGCCACTGTTGTTGATTATGTGGTGCAATGTAGATGTAATGTGCAACATCGTTATTATTGAATCAAAAACAAACATGTAAACAAAATACTCTAACAAGTGTAGTTTTGTTGTTGTTGTTGTTGTTATCTGTTTGTTTTTATTTTTTGTTGTTTTGCATACAGCATCTATTCATGGTAAGACGCGTTGGCTTTATGCGAAATCCAGGCATATGCACATTGCTTTTTCTGACACCTCCTTAAAACTCACATTCCGGTCGTTCCAAAACGCACTAAAATAATTGCTGCTGTAACTTTTTCAGTGAAATTAGAATGCCCCTACCCCACAAAAAAAAAAAAAAAAAAAAAAAAAGAAGAAGAAAACTTCAGACAAAAACCCCGCTACCATCCAATTAAATTAGTGAAGCCTGAAACAAGATTTTGAGTTATATGTAAACCTTTCTTTACCCGACTTGTTAATCTGTATCTGATTATTTTTCTCTCTCTTTTTTGTTTTTCTCCTGTATGAACAAAAAGAAACAAACAAACAAACAAACAAAAAGGAAGAAAACCGGAAAGCGAAGGGGATTCTGGGAGTGGAGGGGGTGCACTGCCGGCCGGTGGAGGAGAGAAAATATGAATTGGAAACATTTGAGAACTGGAGTCGTGTAGCGTGATAAACAATCTTGATTTTATCTATTCATTTATTTATACATGTATGTATTCATTTATTTATTCATTTATTTGTTTATTTATTCGTTTAATATTATTGTTACTATTATTGTTATTATTGTTTTGTTATATGCGCTTAATTCTATCAAACTACGTTTCACACACGCACGCATGTGCGCACGCACAACCGCACGCACACATACACTCACATATACTCTCTCCCTCTCTCTCTCTCTCTCTCTTGCTCCCCTTTCCATCCCTACACACACACACACACACACACACACACACACACACACACACACACACACACACACACACACACACTGTGTGACTGGTCCACAAAATCGCGCTGTATATGATAATGATATCAGACCGGAAAATGTCAAGGTTTTTAATGACACGCATTCAAATTAAGAAGAAAAGTGCGAATGTAAATGTCAACAGGTTTGCAGGAAACTGATGAAGACATCCACACCTTATGTAGGATTCAAACCCTTTTTGTTCATTCGTTTATTCATCTATAGTCTGTTCATCTAAGATGTTGATGATAGACTGAAAATAAATGATCTGATTATTATTATTATTATTATTATTATTATTATTATTATTATTATTACTATTATTATTATCATCATCATCATCATTTAAAAAAATCATTTTTACTTCGAAATTCTCATTTCTGAAAAGCAATGGCAGGGGAAAATGGTTTCTTTTTTCTTCTTTTTTTTTTTTCTTTTTTTTTTTCTTCTTCTTTAATAACACTTCTTCCAAATTGTCAGCCATGTCGAACAAAATCCGTGTCAGTTTCAGTTTCTCAAGGAGGCGTTACTGCGCTCGGACAAAACCATATTCGCTACACCACACCTGTAAGGCAGGCGCCTGAACAGCAGCATAACCCAACTCGTTTAGTTAAGCAGGCATTTGAGTGCATGCATGATTATATATTGTGTACCCCTGAAAACGGAGTATGGCTGCCTACATGGCGGGGGTAGAAACGGCCATACACGTAAAAGCCCACTTGTGTAGTGTACATACATAGAGTGGACGTGGGAGTTGCAGCCCACGAACGAAGAAGAAGAAGAAGATGTGTTAATTAAGCGGGTATTGAGTGCCATGCATGGTTATATAAGATAAGATAAGAATAACTTTATTATCTCCAACTGGAGAAATTTGGTCAGGTGCATTATCACAACATAGACAAGTAAACAACATGGGAACCATAACTGTAAAAGTCAACAACAGCTTTTACGAATATTACGAATTTTCAAATGTAAAAAAATATCTTATACACCGTTTCATACATGCATCCACACACTGCAGGTGATAACTAGTATTCTTAATGTAAAAACAGAAAGAATTAAGAAACATTATTTGAATATAATTATAAACATAGCCTACTATACTGCACATTGATTATAATAGACAGTTAAGATAAGAATAATGATACGTTACGGAAAACCGCAACCAGATAATCAGCACACACCCACACCCACCCACCCCCCACACACGCGGATTACTTGATTAAACAAGAGTAATAAACATATGTTCTCAAATAAAAGCATTTCACATATTCGCTTTTGAAAACATTGCAATATATTTTGTGTGCCAATCAGAATGCTTATTATTTTCTACCGAAGATTACCACCAGAGACAATCCTGATGTTGACATGGGTTCTTCTTCAGTGCGCCAAGCGCGTGCTGCACGCGGAGACTCGGTTCGTCATCTCATCCGAATGACTTGACGCTTGTTTTTCGTTTGTTTGTTTGTTTTGTATTTGTTTCGTTTCGTTTTGTTTTGCGCACTGGTTCGAATCACAGCTCAGCCGCCGATATTTTCTCCCCCCCTCCACTAGACCTTGAGTGGTAGTCTGGACGTTAGTCATTCGGATGAGACGATAAACCGAGGTCCCGTGAGTAGCATGCACTTAGCGCACGTAAAAGAACCCACGGCAACAAAAGGGTTTTTTGTTGTTGTTTGTTTGTTTTGTTTGTTTGTTCGTGTTTTTGTTGTTGTTGTTTTCCAGTCAAACGTGGGAGAAAGGACGAGAGCGGGATTCGAACCCAGACCTTGCACTTAGAGCACGTAAAAGAACCCACGGCAACCCACGGCAATATATGATAGTCAGTCGTGTCCGACTATGACCATCAGAACAGCAGAGGAAGCAACTGCTGTTCCGACTATTTGGGCTAGAATTTGATTATAGTGGAGAGTGTCTTGCCCAAGTACATCCCCACTCTCTCGGCCAAGAGGGATTTAGGACAGTCGGCGTTGGGATGGTTCCCAAAGGCCAACTAGCCCTCAAGGCTGCAGCACTAAGAACCAGTGCAATTTTGCCTCCTAGTTTGCGAGTCATAGTCCTTCACAAAAGACTAAGCTGTAAATGGTTTCCCGTTGACTGGAGAAACCATTGATAATACAGCTCTCACTTTGCTGTTGGCCCAAATGTAAACTTATGTCAATCTGTGATACTATGAAGTATCAGTATCCGTATCAGTAACTGCGTTCGGACAAATCCATATACGCTACACCACATCTGCTGAGTAGATAGCCTGACCAGCAGCGTAACCCAACACGTTTAATCATGCCATGGGGAAAAAAAAGAACAAAAAAAGCAGAAGGAAAAAGAATAAGAATAAATAAATAAATAAATAAATAAATGAAATGAAATAGTGTAATATGAAAAAAAAATAATGAAAAAAAGGATTAAACAAATGATTTTTTTTTTTCAAAAAAGGTAATAATGATAAATAAAATGAATCAAAAATAAAGTAAAAAGACAAAAATTATAATGAATAAACAAATAAAGGTAAACACACACACACACACACACACACACACACACACACACGCGCGCGCGCGCACGCACAATGAAGAGGAAGCCAAATTATGCTAAATCAAGCAGTAAAACACTGCTGCGTGTTATATTAACTGGGAAATACTGCTTTCTGTGTAGTTGTTGTCGTCGTTTTTCGTTCGTTTTTGTTTGTGTAATTGTTCGTTTTAAAAAAAAAAGCAGTGAGATCATGATTTCTCAGATGACAAAATAACCAAGAACGAATAAAGGGACTTAATGAACACGCAAGCAACTGTATGAAGAGTAAAAGAATAAACAAATAAATGCATCCATCAGTGAGTACAACAATATAATAATGAATGCATGCATCAGAGAATTTACATATATAGAGAGAGAATATAATAAATAAATAGATATATGCATATAAATAAACAAATATATACATAAATGATAAACAAACAAAAATTCACACACAAAACAATGAATAGTTGAATAAATATAATTATGTTCTTTTTCCAGTTGTTGTCCCTTTGCTGTTTGTTTTGTTGTTTCACATGTTTCTGGGTTTGTTTGTTTGTTTTTTGTTTGTTTTATTATTCTTTTTTGTTTTGTTTTGTTTTTAATTTGTTGTGGGGGCTGGGGTGATGAAAAGGAATCCCTTCTTCGTGTTCAATCATGGCTTCAATGCAAGGGGAATCAGAAAGTTAATCTCGGATAAATTTCCCCCGAGGTCTCTTTCATTTCTTTGCATTTCACTCACTCCTGACATGAACAGCGTGCTGTTTTACTCCTCCCGTCTGTCTGTCTGTCTCTGTCTCTCTTGTTTCTCTATCTCTCTCTCTCTC
>NC_134877.1:17260851-17263351 GCF_041734735.1 Babylonia areolata | reverse complement strand
GTGTGTGTGTGTGTGTGTGTGTGCGCGCGCGCGTCTCAGTCTACTGTACCTCTAAAGTTATGTCTCTATGTCTATGTCCACGTCTGCGTCTGCTTGTTTGTCAATCTGTCTTTCCGTCATATACAGACTCGCATACACACCGACACAGTCAGACAGACAGATACACAGACACACACACACACACACACACACACACAACACACTCTCTCTCTCTCCATGTCACACATACATACACAGTCGCTCTATGTTACACACACGCGCGCACGCGCACACACACACGCACATATATAAATGAACACACACACAGACACACACACAGACATAGGCACACAGACAACACACACACACACACACACACACACACACACACACACACAACACTCTCTCTCTCTAAGTCACACATACATACATAATCGCTCTATGTTACACACACGCGCGCACGCACACACACACACACGCACAGATATAAATAAACACACACACAGACACAAGCACACAGACAAAACACACACACACACACACACACACACACACACACAACAGAACACACACACACACACACACACACACACACACACCACCTCACCATAAACCACAGAACAAATCAAGCAAAAATTGCCAGTAGGCCCTGGACACATCTTCGTCTTACCCACCAGCACACACACACTGAAAACCAATTTTTTCCCTCTCATAAAAACGCCATCCTGTATCCCCCCCCTCCCCCCCACACCCCAGACACCCCTCACCCCACCCCACCCCCCCCCCCCAACCCCCCAAGATCTCCAACCAGCCAGACTGCCAGCCAGCCAACCAAGCCAGTTCCGAGAATTCAAAATAATGATAAAAGATAGATAAATCGATCACAAAAAAACAACAAAAAACAAAAAAAAAACACGAACGAACGAACTATACCGTCGACAACAGGACACAATATACGAACCACCACCACCACCACCTTCTCTTTGTTCAGCTTTCATCACCCATCTCCGAGGTTTCCACCTGATCTTCTTCCTAAAATATATATATATATATATAAATATATATATATATATACATCCCTTCCCTAAGCCAAGCTGGTTTCTCTGAGATGATGATATATAAAAGCAAAATAGCAAAATGATATATATATATATATATATATATATATATATATATATATATATATATATATATAAAAGAAAAGAATAAAGGGTGATATTCCTGACAAATGGTCATCATAAAGCAACTAACCTATTCTTTCCTCCACCTCTCTCTGCCTCTATCCCTCTCTGTCTGTTTGTCTGTCTCTGTCTCTGTCTCTGTCTCTCTTTAAGTTCCCAGCCCCTCTTTCCTTCCTTCTTTCTTTCCTTCCTTCCTTCCATCCTTCCTTCCCTGATCCTCCCATCCCCCAATCCATGTTAGCTCCGAGAATATAAAATTTCAAAATACTACTACTACTTATGTTGACAATAATAAAAAAAAAGATCTTTAATGGGTGAATAGTTAGAAACAGTAAAGGACTTTTTACAATTCTGCCCATCTAACGACACACACACACACACACACAAAGAATAAAGAAATCAAATGAAAGAAAAAATATATATAATAAGAAAATAACGACGGATGAGAACAGTAACTGCAAGAAGAAGTGGAGGAAGAAGAAGAACGTCGACCACCACCAACCTTCCCTTTCATCCACTCTCTAATCCCCTCATTCCCCACCCTCCCGGGTTCTAGTCCCCCCCCCCCCCCCCCTGAGCACCCCCCACCCACACACGCACAACCACCACCCCCCACGCCCCCACCCCCACCCCCCATCCAACCCCCAAACAAACAAAACCAAAAAAACAAGGAACAACTCCTATCCACCATCAAGCCAAATAAGTTCCGGGAATACTTTTTGTTCAACAATACAAAACGAAATAATGATATGCTTGATAAATGGACATCATGTGTTGTTGTTCTTTTTAAACACCACAACCACCTATTTCTCCTTCACATTACCTACCCCCAAATCCACCCCCCCCCCTCCCCACCCTCCCGATTCTAAGCCTGCTTCTTCTCCTCCTCCCAATTTCCACCCCCCCCCCCCCACCCTCCACCCCTAAAATCTTACCACACTCCTTCCTCCATTTAACCCCCCATCCACCCCAAATTTCCCCCACCCACCACCAACCCACCCGTTAACCAGTTCCTAATTCACCTCCTCAAACTCCATTCATCCCTCTCAAAAAAATAAAAATAAATAAATAAATAAAAATATCCCCTCCCCTGACGGGCGCAATATCCGAGTGCTTAAAGCGTTGGACTTTCAATCTGAGGGTCCCGGGTTCAAATCTCGGTAATGGCGCCTGGTGGGAAAACGGTGGAGATTTTTCCGGTCTCCCAGGTCAACATCATATTATGTGCAGACCTGCTTGTTCCTGAATCCCGTTCATGTGTATACGCAAGCAAAAGATCAAATACGAACGTTAAAGATATCGTAATCCATGTCAACGTTCGGTGGGATATGGAAACAAAG
>NC_134877.1:17248351-17250851 GCF_041734735.1 Babylonia areolata | reverse complement strand
TCTCCTCTCTCTCCCCCTCTCTCTCTCCCCTCTCTCTCCCCCCTCTCTCTCTCCCTCCCCCCCCCTCTCTCTCTCTCTCAGCCTCCCCATTCCATTACACATACAACGCTTCTTGAAGTGATAAATGGAATGGTGATGTTCACGAAAATTCCCTTCGGTGAATGCTGCCCGGGTGCAGAGCAGTGAAATTTCACACTTTTACTTTATTTTATTTTGTTTATTTATTTATTTATTTATAATCTATCTGTCTCTGTCTCTACCCCCTCCCTATCGCTCACTCTGTCTCTATCCACACTCCCCACTGTCACCCCCCCCCCCTCTATCCCTCTATCTCTCTTCCTTTCTCTCACTATCTCTCTTCCTATCTCTCTCTGTCTCTACCCCCTCTCTATCTCACTCTGTCTCTCTCCTCACGCTCACTTTCACCATCTCTCTATATCTCTCTATCTCCCTTCCCCTCTCTCTCTCTTTCCTTCTCTCTTTCCCGCTTTCTCTCTCCCTCTCTTTCACCCTTCTCTCTCTTCCTATCTCTCCTTCCCCCCCTCTCTCTCTCTCCCTCTCTCTCCTATCTCTCTCTCCCTCTTCCCCCTCTCTCTCTACTCTCTCTCTCCTGTCTCTCTCTCCCCCTCTCTTTCTCTCTCCCCTCTCTCTCTTTCTCTCCCTCTCTCTCTCACTCTCTCTCCCTCTATCTCACCTCACCCCTCTCTCTCTCCCTCCCCACCCCCTCTCTTTCTCCCTCTCAGCCTCCCCATTCCATTACACATACAATGCTTCTTGAAGTGATAAATGGAATGGTGATGTTCACGAAAATTCCCTTTGGTGAATGCTGCCCGGGTGCAGAGCAGTGAAATTTCACACTTTTACTTTATTTTATTTTGTTCATTTATTTATTTATTTTTAATCTATCTGTCTCTACCCCCTCCCTATCGATCACTCTGTATCTATCCACACTCCCCACTGTCACCCCCCCCTCTATCCCTCTATCTCTCTTCCTTTCTCTCACTATCTCTCTTCCTATCTCTCTCTGTCTCTACCCCCTCTCTATCTCACGCTCACTTTCACCATCTCTCTCTCTATCTCCCTTCCCCTCTCTCTCTCTCTTTCCTTCTCTCTTTCCCGCTTTCTCTCTCCCTCTCTTTCACCCTTCTCTCTCTTCCTATCTCTCCTTCCCCACCTCTCTCTCTCTCCTTCCCCCCCTCTCTCTCTCTCCTCTCTCTCTCCCTCTCTCTCTCTCTTACTCTCTCTCCCCCTCTCTCTCTCCCCCTCTATCTCCCCCCCTCTCTCTCCCTCTCTCTCCTATCTCTCTGTCCCTCTTTCCCTCTCTCTCCTCTCTCTCCCCCTCTCTCTCTTCCCTCTCTCTCCCCCCTCTCTCTCTCTCCCTCTCTCTCTCCCTCCCCCCCCCCCCCCCTCTCTCTCTCTCTCTCTCTCTCTCTCTCTCTCTCTCCCTCCCCACCCCCCTCTCTCTCTCTCTCTCAGCCTCCCCATTCCATTACACATACAACGCTTCTTGAAGTGATAAATGGAATGGTGATGTTCACGAAAATTCCCTTTGGTGAATGGTGCCAGGGTGCAGAGCAGTGAAATTTCACACTTTTACTTTATTTTATTTTGTTTATTTATTTATTTATTTTCAAGGCCTGACTAAGCGCGTTGGGTTACGCTGCTGGTCAGGCATCTGCTTGGCAGATGTGGTGTAGCGTATATGGTTTTGTCCGAACGCAGTGACGCCTCCTTGAGCTACTGAAACTGAAACTGATTTATTTTTAATCTATCTGTCTCTGTCTCTACCCCCTCCCTATCGCTCACTCTGTATCTATCCACACTCCCCACTGTCACCCCCCCCCCTCTATCCCTCTATCTCTCTTCCTTTCTCTCACTATCTCTCTTCCTATCTCTCTCTGTCTCTACCCCCTCTCTATCTCACTCTGTCTCTCTCCTCACGCTCACTTTCACCATCTCTCTATCTCTCTCTATCTCCCTTCCCCTCTCTCTCTCTCTTTCCTTCTCTCTTTCCCGCTTTCTCTCTCCCTCTCCTTCACCCCTCTCTCTCTTCCTATCTCTCACCGTCACCCTCTCTCTCTCCCTCTCTCTCCCTCTCTCTCTCTCTCACTCTATCCCAGCCCTTCTGTCTTCCACCCTTCTTCACCGTCAGCCCCCACCCCCTCCCTCTCTCTTTATGTATCAGCCTCTGCCTTCTCCCTCTCCACCTCTCTCTGTCTCCTCCACACTTCTCTTCTCACCATCTTCCTATCCTTCCCCCACCTCTCTCTCTCCCTCCTCTCTCTCTCCCCCTCTATCTCCCCCCTCTCTCTCCGTCTCTCTCCTATCTCTCTGTCCCTCTTTCCCTCTCTCTCCCCCTCTCTCTCTCCCCTCTCTCTCCCCCTCTCTCTCTCCCCCTCTCTCTCTCCCTCCCCCCCCCCCTCTCTCTCTCTCTCTCTCTCTCTCTCTCTCCCTCAGCCTCCTCATTCCATTACACAAACAATGCTTCTTGAAGTGATAA
>NC_134877.1:17235851-17243351 GCF_041734735.1 Babylonia areolata | reverse complement strand
AGTCGGCAGTGTCCAGTTCTCAGTCTGAAGAGGACTGTCTGCTGGTGTCTCTGGAGCTGGTGGATTGGATCGACACCACTGTTTGCACCCAGCCTTCTCTTCCACTGGTTCTGGTAAAGGTTGTGGATGATGGTCCTGGCCTCTCTGTAGGTCACGGGGTGGCTGAACTGCTTCATTTTGCTGCCTGCCTTGGAGAGAGCATCGGCCTTTTCGTTCCCCGTGACCCCACAGTGAGAAGGAACCCACTGAACAGTGACAGTCGACCGTTTTGAAAGGTCATGAAGAGCTGCTTTGATGTTTGTCAGCTGCTGTTCGTTTCTGGTTGACTGGAGTCCCTGCAGGAGAGATCTGCAGTCAGTGAAGAAGGCTATCTTTGGTGGTGGGTTGACTGACGTCCTGAGGCCTTGTGCAGCATGGAGTAGTGCTGCTGTCTCCGCTCTGTAGTTCGAGGAGATTCTTCCTGTGGGGAAGGCTCCAGGGGTCAGTCTTCACCATTCAACTACCTTTCTCCACAGGACCCTATCAATGAGTTTCAGTTTCAGTAGCTCAAGGAGGCGTCACTGCGTTCGGACAAATCCATATACGCTACACCGCATCTGCCAAGCAGATATGCCTGACCTGCAGCGTAACCCAACGCGCTTAGTCAGGCCTTGAGGGGGAAAAAAGTAAATAAGTAATAGATAAATATGTATATATAAAAAGAACTACTACTTGATGAAGTCAACTATAAGCGTACAAAAAGAAGAAATAGAATAAAATAAATAAATAAATAATAATAATAATAATTTAAAAAAATAAATAAAATAACAAAATAAATAAATAGATAATATAATAATAATAAGAAGAAGAAGAAGAAGAAGAAAGAAAGAAAAAAGAAAGAAAGAAAGAAAGAAACAGATAAAATATATAAATAAAAAAAAGACAACAATGATGATAAATCAATGAACACAACAGAAGAAGATGAAAAAAAAAAGTCTGGACAAGAATGTACCTTTGAAATGTGCGGAACAATCAGAATCAGAATCAGAACAACGTTATTATCTCAGAAGAGCATTTAAGTGCAGAGAAGTCTGTTTCGAGGGAAACTAACACGAGGTGATATTAATCAGGAGATACAGTAATAATCCACAAATCATCTTTGTTTTAATCATAAGAACTAACAATGACGGGCGCGATAGCCGAGTGGTTAAGCGTTGGACTTTCAATCTGAGTGTCCCGGGTTCGAATCTCGGTGACGACGCCTGGTGGGTAAAGGGTGGAGATTTTTCCGATCTCCCAGGCCAACATATGTGCAGACCTACTAGTGCATGAACCCCCTTCGTGTGTATATGCAAGCAGATCAAATACGGCACGGCCTGTTGGTCTGGGGGAGGGGGGAAGGGTGGGGGGGTGGGGGGGGGGTCTGCTCTTCAAGGCAAACCTGGCTCACTTACATCACAGCTGATATCTCGTATCTGGAGTCCGTGTCACTATCGCCCAGCTTGTGGCCCGCTGGGTTGAGGGTTAGAGTGTATTATCTGCCCCACTATCTACCCAAATACTTGATTTAAACATTTTTTTTTTTAATATCAAGAAACAAGGTGCAATACAACGTTCAATTAAGAAGACGTGAGCAACAACAAGACAAATACTTATCTCGAGGCAGTCTGGTTGGATCCAGCTTAGAGTAGTAACAAATTGATTCAGATATTTAGTCGTTTGACTTGGATTTTTTTTTATCCGACGTGCACCAAAAGAATCATGCAAGTTGTGAAGTAATGAACTGATCACCAGCGAAATTAGGCATGAAATGCTGACGGCCCATCGGTCAGCACGCACACTACTAATTGTAATCCTGATGCGGCGCCCTCTCTTTGGTTAGAACCAGCTTTTACCCTTCATGACACACCCGAGATAGATGACTAGACGGACGGAAGGGTGATTGGATAGATGATGGATGTACGGACAGTTGGGTAAATCGATGGACAGATGCAAAGACGGATGGAATACGGATAGATGGAAAGGATGAATGATGATTGGCTGGAAGGGGCGAATGGATGGCACTGCACTGCGTCAGACGTCACGACGGGCGCAATAGCCGAGTGGTTAAAGCGTTGGACTGTCAATCTGAGGGTCCCGGGTTCGAATCACGCTGACGGCGCCTGGTGGGTAAAGGGTGGAGATTTTTACGATCTCCCAGGTCAACATATGTGCAGACCTGCCAGTGCCTGAACCCCCTTCGTGTGTATACGCAAGCAGAAGATCAAATACGCACGTTAAAGATCCTGTAATCCATGTCAGCGTTCGGTGGGTTATGGAAACAAGAACATACCCAGCATGTACACCCCCGAAAACGGAGTATGGCTGCCTACATGGCGGGGTAAAAACGGTGATACACGTAAAAGCCCACTCGTGTGCATACGAGTGAACGCAGAAGAAGAAGAAGTCAGACGCCACATCCCCCACGCCCTCAACGCCCCAGCCGCCCTGTCCCCCGCCCCCGCCCCCCTCTCTCCCGCACCATTCATCCCCCATCACATTATCATGACCGAATAGTGCAGCTTAATCAACATGCATTGTGCACTTCATATTTCAAAACCGCTGACATTAGGTTTCTCTCCTTCTTCTATAATTCACACGCACGCATGCACACACACACACACACACACATCAAAGAATATATTCATTCTGAACACTCGTGTGGAGTAATGGGCCGGCCAAAACCACGTTGCTTGAAGATAATTTGCTTTGTTCTGTTACCTTTTTTGTGATTAATGGAGGGCATAAAGAGGTCCTGAAATCAGATGTTGCTTTCCAATGTGTCATTCGCCAGCAGTTTCACACACACACACACACACACACACACTTCCCCAGTATTTGCAGTTGTGGCTATAAAGCGTGCGTGATTGCGCACGCGGAGTGTGTGGGTGTGTGGGATGTGGTGGGGGGGGGTGTCCATGTCCGTGTGTGTGTTGGTGTTCCATATTCAAAATATTTGAAAGCGAGAGGAAAATCATCTTCGAGTGCTTCCCTCACTGCTTCCCTAAAGGAAAGGAATCCTGTTCGCATGAGGTTTACTTTTTGACTCACTTGTGTTAACCCGGTGTTCGGTTGTCTGTGTGTGTGTGTGTGTGTGTCCGTGGTAAACTTTAACATTGACATTTTCTCTGCAAATACTTTGTCAGTTGACACCAAATTAGGCATAAAAATAGGAAAAATTCAGTTCTTTCCAGTCATCTTGTTTAAAACAATATTGCCCCTCTGGGAAGGGCACAAAAAAAATGAAGCCTAATTATATGCAAACTGCATTTACTGTTATATTTTTTTGTATTCTCTAAACATGGCACTTTGATCTGATATTCTGACCCAACAACAAGAGCAGTCATTATTATCATTTTTTGTTCAAACAGGAACTACTTTTGCTCAGCATGGAAGTTTTATTTATTTTGCAAACGTTTTGGTGCAGATAGTAAAAAAAAAAGGGAAATTATTCTGTAATTAATGCCAGGGGACTTAATTTGCTTTAAACTAATCTTTCTCATCTTAAACATTACATTTTGAAATTATACTCAATACATAAAAAGCTTGGATTTTTTTTTTAAAGTGTATCACAAGTGAGTCTTGAAGGCCTTGCCTCTCTTGTTTTTTTTGTTTTTTTTTTTTTTTTTTTTTTTCATTCTTTTTTTAATATGGAACATGTTATGTCTGTTGACAGAGTGTAATACCGCAGGGTCGCTGGGACGGGCAGAACAACAACTTGTCTTAAGTAATCTCCGTTGTATTGAGAGGCCGGCAAAGGCAGAGGGGAAGAGGAGGGGGAGAGGGGGGGTGGGGGCGTGAGGGGTGGGGAGCAGAGAGCGTACGGAGCGGTCAATCATGCCCAACATTGATCTGTTAACTTCGGCATTAGCGCTGCCAGAACCCTTGTCTTGCGTGAATTTACATAGTTCAGACAGATGTAGGGAAATCGTGTCTCAAGCGAGGATTCTATGAACATACATTCAATAATTATGGTTGTGCTGCTGTTGTATTGTATTTCTTTTTTTATTGTTGTCACAACAGATATCTCTGAGTGAAAACCGGTGTAACGCCCCAAATCGCCCCCCCCCCCTCCCTCACCCCTTCCCCTCGTATAGATTCCCCGTAGGACTTGTCAGTGTCATAACTCCTGCTGACCATTGTTGACCATTACTAACCACGCTGACCACCTCGCAAAAGTGGTAAGATTTGGGGGGTTGGGGGGGGGGGGGGGGGTTGTTGTTGTTATTGTTCTTTGTTTTGTTGTTGTTGCTTTTTTGCTTGCACGTTTGTGTTTTATTATGACGCCTTGGTAGTTTTTGACTGCTGAACGACCACTGTTGACCACAACTGACCACTGACTGTTCAGAGTGTATTATTTTGTGACAGTTACTGAGTAATAGGACTTCTTCATAGAATTTGACTTGACTCGCTACTGTTGGTGACGGGCTCAATAGCCGAGTGGTTAAAGCGTTGGACTGTCAATCTGAGAGTCCCGGGTTCGAATCACGGTGACGGCGCCTGGTGGGTAAAGGGTGGAGATTTTTACGATCTCCCAGGTCAACATATGTGCAGACCTGCTAGTGCCTGAACCCCCTTCGTGTGTATATGCAAGCAGAAGATCAAATACGCACGTTAAAGATCCTGTAATCCATGTCAGCGTTCGGTGGGTTATGGAAACAAGAACATACCCAGCATGCACACCCCCGAAAACGGAGTATGGCTGCCTACATGGCGGGGTAAAAACGGTCATACACGTAAAAGCCCACTCGTGTGCATACGAGTGAACGCAGAAGAAGAAGAAGAAGAAGCTACTGTTGGCTACCGCTGATCATTGCTGGCCACATCCAAAGGTTTACAGAATGTGGGCATTTTGGCATGTTTATGCAAAATGAAGACTTCTTGACTTGGTTTGACGATTCATTGACCAGTTCTGGCTACTAGTCAGAAGTATACATCTTGCCTGTGCGTTCTTTCTTATGCAACATTTGTTGGGATTGTGTATGGTTCGATTGCTTATCACTGCTGACCAGCCACTAATGACAACCACCCAAAAGTGTATGATGAAACAGGTGTAGACTTAAAGGAACTTTAACCTATTTGAACATAGAAATATGGGATTATTGCTTATTACTGCCTAGTGTCTTCACATATTTTTTTCTGCTCAAAATTGTTAACCTCATGAAAGAACTGGATTCACAGTCAGTTGTGTCACATCCCTTGGGAAAATAATTTCAGAGTGTTCCTTTTGTTGCTTTCCTACCTGTATCAGAGACAGATGTACTTAGTGGGTTGGAAAAGTCTGTCCCCAAAACATGTTACCAGCACCCCCTTCCCACATCACTACTGTATGAGTGTTTGCATGTTGTTTTGCCTGCACTAACAAAATCATAAATGATTCTTTAATTTCTGGTGTTCGTCCTGATGTCGTTCCTCGAAAATCCGTCCCAAAAGGTCTCTCCCCCCCCCCCCCCCCCCCCCCCAAAAAAAAACAAAAAAAAAAAAAAAAAAAAACTGCTAAAGAAAGCCACTCTGGATTACGGTGACCTCAAAACTTTTCGCCCTGTATCCAACCTTGCTTTTGTGTCTGTGTCCAAAATTGAGAAAATTGTTATCTCCCAACTTTCAGACCATTTAGCATCAAACAACCTGTTTTCTTCTTTTCAGTCAACAATATAGATTTGCCCATAGCACGGAAACTGCTTTGTTGAAAGTAGTCAATGACCTGTTACTATCTGTTGATGAAGGTAAACTTGTCCATGTTAGCTTTGCTCGATCTGTTCGGCTGTGTTTGACACAGCAGACCACAGGAGTGATTCACGCTTTCCTTTTTCAGGAAGTGTCTGGGTTTGTTCTGGTAAGCATTTTGTGCAACTGTGTGTAAAACTGAAGCAGTAGCATAAGCAGCACTGATTTGAAATTGTGTACCTTGTAAATGGAGAGAGTTACATCTCTTAATTGTTGCTGTTGTTTGTTTGTTTTTTTGTTGTTTTTTGTTTTGTTTTTTTTTTGTTTTTTTTTCCCCTTTACTCTCCTAACCTCCTTGATCTTTCATTATGGGGTAAATATCTTATACAAGCTATTGAGGTATTTAGGTCAGACCAACTTGTTAGGTATATACAAAGGTCATGAATCTGATTTTTTATTTCATTGTCAAAAGTGATAAGAAACTTTAGGGAGAGCTGGACTAGTACAAGGTTTTCAGATAGGACATTGCTTTTTTCGAATCACTCTACACGTTTTTACGCCTCCTTCCAACTGAAACTGAAGATATCCCCTATCTCATCCAAAAAAATACTCCACCCACTCCTTTACACTATTTTTTTTCCCCAGTGTAATAAAACCCGTGGGACCAGTCCCGAACCTATACCTCAACTCCATTCTAGTACATGCCCCGTGCACACACACGCTGCGAAACCTCCAGACTTATTTTTTTTACACTCATAAAAGATGCAACAAAATAGCTCTTTCCTCTCCTGGGAGAACTGTGGGGGTTTTTTTTTGGGGGGTTGCTTGTTTTCTGTTTCTTTTCTTTTTTATTTCATGCTGGAAGATGCACGCAGTACTGATGTCAAATGGGTTCGGCGCCGTGATGTATTATATATGCTGGCATGGCTTGACAAGCTTGAACTGAAGTGGATTCGGCAAAGCAGAAAGAAGAAGGGTTCAGTGACAAATCAACCACAGGGAAGAAAATAAAACAAAAAGTTGCATTAGAACTTTCGAGAGTCTCTCTCTCTCTCTCTCTCTCTCTCTCTCTCTCTCTCTCAAATACACACACACAAACACACACACACATGGTTGAGTCTGAAAGGTTGTGTGTGTACACATTCAGCTTCTCTTCTTCTTCTTCTATCTCTCTCTCTCTCTCTCTCTCTCTCTCTCTCTCTCTCTCTATATATATATATATATATATATATATATATATATATACCTATATTTATATATCTCTCTCACTCTCTTCCGCATGCATGTCTGTCTGTCTGTCAATGCGAATGATAAACGACGAGGAGAAAGTTCAATTGCGTTTAAAGCGTTTTTAGCTCCAGGTTTTGCAGATGATCTGCACGTTCATTAGAAATAAGCCCAGAGTGTGAGGGAAGCCAGCACATTTCAATATTAGTTCCTCTCATTTTCTTTGGATTTCAAAGAGCGTGACATCATTGTGACAATACCTACACAGGAGGTGTGTTGAAATATTTTGATTCAAAATTGCAACATCAATAATTCTGTTACCTTCTAACTCTTCATTCAAACTCTCATCTTCACTGTTTCCTTCATCACTATCACTGTCACTACTTATGCTATCACTAGAAGATTCCTCATACTTGTACTTATTTAGAATATTTCTGACCTAGTGGGCGTGGCACTTGGCAATGTTTTGATCCCAGATGTGCTAGGTTGACTGTCATCAGTAGTCTCCACGTGAACACTTTCCTCATTGCCCGTCTCGTCAGTCACATCACGCTCATTTTCCACCTCGTCTGGCACACTTTTCAGCTT
>NC_134877.1:17218351-17230851 GCF_041734735.1 Babylonia areolata | reverse complement strand
ACAATCCAGCTAGTATGCCGACTACAAGACCTGAAAGAAACAAAAGAATGGGAGAAAACCCCCGAAAACCTCAACCATCTATTCAACACAGCCATTTCACCCACTCTAGGAAGACATTGTCGGGAATGGCCAGAGGGCAAAACTGATGCGGAAGTGAAGCTACTCATAGAAGAAAACAGTAAAGAAGAGGACATCATCATATACACAGATGGCTCAGTCACCAAAGACCAATCCGGTTGGGGATTCACTGCGAAACAAAATGGAAAAACAATTTGGGAAGAGAATGCTGCCTACAAAGTCACAACCTCCAGCCTAACGATGGAAGTTGAAGTTGTGACACATGCCCTCCAGTGGCTATCGTCCATCCATATGCCCGGAAACCAACATGCCATGATTCTAACCGACTCAATGAACCTCATACAAAAAATTGAAAATGGAATGGAAAGCCCAGAGTGGCATAAGGCAATGCGCAACTTTCAGATTAAGAAACTCACCATGTCATACTGCCCGGGACATGCAGGTGTTAAGGGAAATGAGCGAGCTGACAGACTTGCTGGTAACGCAACACCAACGAGCGGCCTACATCTAGGAAAATCGGAAATCCTCAGAAAAGTCAAAGAATATCAAAAAGAACAGGTACAAGGCCATCACACCATCGATCGCCTCAAAGAAATAAAAGCAGAGAGAGGGAGCGGCCGTAAGTCTAACATGAAAGGTAGAGCACGATGGTTTGCAAATCAAACAAATATCGGCATCATTTCCAAACCAACATTGCGCAAATTTCTTCAAAACGGAACAGAGTCTCTGTGGGCTTTTCCAAATACAATAGACTGAGCAACACACTAGATGCCACATTTTTGGCATCAGAGATCTTTTCCCATCCCTCTTGCGGCCAATCAGTGGCAGCCTCTGTGCGTGTGTGTATGCGTGTGTTTGTGAGTATGTGTGGGTCTGCGTGTTTGAGTGCGTTTGTGCATGCGCGAGGGTGTAAGTGTACACAAGTGTCAGGAGAGTTCTGTGCACGTGCGTATGTGTGTGTGAGGGGGTGAGGGGGGGTACGGGGGTGCGGGGGGGTAGAGGATGAGGTATGTGTGTGTATGCATGCCTACACTGTGGGAGCAACGGAATATTGGAACGTGCGGGTGTCTGTGTATATATATATATATATATATATATATATATATATATATATATATATATATATATATATATATATATATATATATATATATTTGTATATATGTGTGTGGGGTTGGGGGTGGGGGATATGGGCGTATGTGTGTGCTTGTACAAGTAAGTGTTCATCTGTGTGTGTGTGTGTGTGTGTGTGTGTGTGTGTGTGTGTGTGTGTGTGTGTGTGTGTGTGTGTGTGTGTGTGTGTGTGTGCCGTGGAAGCTGCGATACGTAGCCTAGAAATGAGTGTGTGGAGGAGGGGGATTGATGAGGTGAAGGGTAATGTGTGTGTGTGTGTGTGTGTGTGTGTGTGTGTTGGGGCTCATGTACGTTTATGCGTATTTGACTGTGCTTTCATATCTGTGAAACTGCATGTTTGGTGCATATCTGTTATGCACATGTGGGTGTATGTGTGAATGTGTGTCTCCATGTTTTACATTTATTTGCTTATTTATCATCATTGTTGCCTTTTTTATTTATTTATTTATTTATTTATTACTACTACTACTACTACTACTACTACTACTACTACTACTACTACTACTACTACTAAAATGCTACTACTATTTATTTTTTTTAATTATAATTATTATTTATTTATTTATTTATGTACGCTTATCGTTGACTTCATCAAGTTTTTGCGCCTTATACATATTATTAGTAGTGGTAGTAGGGTTTTTTTGGGTTTTTTTTTTTTAATGTATTTATCTATTACCTATTCACCCCCCTTTTTTTTTTCTTTTTCTTTTTTTTCTCAAGGCCTGACTAAGCGCGTTGGGTGACGCTGCTGGTCAGGCATCTGCTTGGCAGATGTGGTGTAGCGTATATGGATTTGTCCGAACGTAGTGACGCCTCCTTGAGCTACTGAAACTGAAACTGAAACTGGAGCGGAAGGAGACTGTTGTCACATAATGGAGCAAACCTTTCACCACTCATTAAATCAACACTCTCCAGCAAAAACAACCTCCCCCCAAAAAAAAACAACAACAACAACAACAAAAAACCCACCAAAAAACAAACAAACCAAAAACACACACTTAAAATATAAACAACAATAACAACGACAAAAAAAAAACAAAACAAAAAACAACAACAACACAACAAAAAAAAAAAAAAAAAAAAAGGTGACCCAGTATCCACACTCGAACAAAACCTAGAAATTTTTCGAGGACTCATAATTCATTTTCTTTCTTTCTTTCTTGGATTTTTGGTTTTTATTATGTCGATACTTTTTTTCTTTGTTTCTGTTTGTTGTTGTTTTTGTTTTGGGGTTGGTTTTTTGGGTTGTTTTTTTTTTGTTGTTTTTGTTTTTTTGTTTTTTTTGATAATTCGCTAACTCCCTTACTTGCTTTATTTCCTTTTCTTTTCTTTTTTTCCGCCAGTCCTGTCACCAGCATGTTCAGTCATGTGCTTTCTACGTATCTTTCATTTTATTGGATTTTACTGTAGTCCTATCTATTGGATTTTTTTTTTTTTTTAATTTATTTTCGTTCGTTTTATATTAATGGTTCATATAAACGTAGGGTAGGCGTTGAAGGCCTGAACGGCACGTTGAGTTTCTGCTTGGGTCAGTCATTTGCTACTCTTTTTTTTTTTCTCTCTTAATTTGTATTTCTCTTTTGATCACAACATATTTCTCTGTGTGAAATTCGGGCTGTTCTCCCCAGGGAGAGCGCGTCGCTACACTACAGCGCCACCTTTTTTTTTCCTTTTTTTTGTATTTTTCCTGTGTGCAGTTTTATTTGTTTTTCCTATCGAAGTGGATTTTTCAATAGAATTTTGCCAGGAACAACCCTTTTGTTGCCGTGGGTTCTTTTACGTGCGCTGTGTGTATGCTGCAATACGGGACCCCGGTTTATCGTCTCATCCGAATGACTAGCATCCAGACCACCATTCAAGGTCTAGTGGAGGGGGAGAAAATATCGGCGGCTGAGCCGTGATTCAAACCAGCGCGCTCAGATTCTCTCGCTTCCACTATGAATAAACAGCGTATTTGGATACAGTCCATACACTTCGAAACCTCCATGAATCTAAAACTGAAACTGAAAGAGAAAACGAAACGAAAGAAAGTCATCATGGTTACATTTCATCAGAAAACCTGTAGAGAGAAAAAACTATAAACAGAAACAAAACAAAAAACAAAACAAAAAAAAAATGCCATCAACACAACATCTGGTGCTTTTTAAAAAATTGTATTTATTTATTTATTTTTTTTTTTTTTTTTACGCGCCCGGTAAATAGCTGTTCCGATGGTCTTTGCCATAACTGCTTCATTCAAACAGAGCATTGCCCTTATCAGTGACACGCTAACTGCTGCTCCCATCCGCCCCCACCCCATCAGCTGCTCAATGGAAAGGAGACTGATGTCATAATGGAACAATCACCCATGGAATTAACTCTGCTGTTGAAAAAATAGAAGAAAAAAAATGAAGAAAAAACAAAACAAAACAAAACACTGACCTAGTTTCATTACTTGGACAACACGAAGAAAAAATCTACCAACGATGCAAAAATGATTTTTGTTGCTTTTGAGGCCGACTGCTGTTCTTTTTTCCGGTGTTTTCATGGTAGTTTATCCTTCACTCACTGTGATCGCTACATTTCTCTCTCTTCTGTTTGACATCAACAGGGCTCAAACACGAACGTTCCTATGAGCTGATCTTGGCAGTGACCATGAAACTTGTCATGATTAATTTCAAAGTACAGCTGAGAAAAAAGAAGAAGAAAAAAAAAAAAACTAGAGAGGGAAAAACAGATGACCCAAATTCAACCTCGATGTCCGAAAATATCCGGACAAAGCTGAACGAATTTAAGAACTCATAGGAGGAAAATCTTGAAGCCCTCACAAACACTTTTTACTTCTCTTCTTCCTCTTCGTTCGTAGGCTGCAACTCCCACGTTCACTCGTATGTACACGAGTGGGCTTTTATGTATATGACCGTTTCAACCACGCCATGTAGGCAGCCATACTCCGTTTTCGGGGGTGTGCATGCTGGTTATGTTCTTGTTTCCATAACCCACAGAACGCTGACATGGATTACATAATCTTCAACGTGCGCATTCGATCTTGTGCTTGCGTATACACACGAAGGTGGTTCAGGCACGAGCAGGTCTGCACATAATTATGTTGGCCTGGGAGACTCGGAACAATCTCCACCCTTTACCCACCAGGCGCCGTTACAGAGAATCGAACCCAAGACCCTCAGATTGAAACACTCGGCTACTGTGCCCGTCGAACAGTTTCTACAAAGCGATGACAGAAGTAGCAACAGCGGTCCTAGGGGTGAGCCAATGGAAATCCAAGCCATGGATCACATGTAGTATTTTACAGTGTGACACTATGAGACCAAAATGACAAATGAAATCTGAGAGAGGGAAGGGGAAATATAGTGCCATCAACGAAGAAGATCAGCCAAGAAATGAACAACTACAAAGGAAAATTGGATTCAACAGCAGCATGAAGAAAGTGTGGAAAAACTTAACAGCAACGACACAAAAACGTGAAACTTTTAAGATTGTAAAAGACCAAACAAAACAATATAAAGTCAACATCATCTAGGACGCTAGAACAAGATATCTTTAAAGGCTGGACTGAGTACTGCTTTGATCTGCTGTGATCTCTACAACAAACAGAGCAAAGGAGACTGCCGCACCAGCAGTTTGATCAGCCATGTTAATAGCAAAGTGATGCTGCAAATCATTCTGAACAGATTACAGCCGATACCAAACAGATACCATCATTGCTGAAGAACAGGCAGAGTTCCGCTGAGGTAGAAGTAACATGTAACAGGTAATCCATCTGCATTCTCTTTGCGAAAAAAACACATCCTACAGCACCATAGAGAATCCCACACTCTGGTAGACATATTCTATTCTATTATGCTATTTCTACGTCAGCCAACAAGTCGTTGAACTCTCCTAAAAACAAAACATCTTCACCTCACAGAAATCCAGACGGGCGCAATAGCCGAGTGGTTTAAGCGTTGGACTTTCAATCTGAGGGTCCCGGGTTCGAATCACGGTGATGGTGCCTGGTGGGTAAAGGGTGGAGATTTTTACGATCTCCCAGGTCAACATATGTGCAGACCTGCTGTGCCTGAACCCCCTTCGTGTGTATACGCACGCAGAAGATCAAATACGCACGTTAAAGATCCTGTAACATATGTCAGTGTTCGGTGGGTTATGAAGACACGAAAATACCCAGCATGCATAAACCACTACAGTCATCGGCAAGTCGATGTTGGTCGTGTAACGGAAAGAAGAAGGAAGAAGAAGAAGAATCCATTCGGATGCAAAATTGTCTCAGCACGTCTGAAGAATGCAACTTGGTAACAAAGACATGTAGCGAAAGTGTTGATACCCCACTGGTAGACACTTTAAAAAATAAAAAAAAAGGGGGGGGGGACTCACCATCCGTTTCTGTCCATATAAACTGTGAAACACTGGATGCACAGTTTGATACTGATTATTCTTTATGACTTCAGTGCATTCATTTTTAATCCACAGGAGCAATAATAAAATTGCCAGACAATGATGTACCAAATTCGTTATCTTAAAAAGAAAACCCGTTTCTTCAAACCGTGTTTGACTACAACAAATATTAATTATTCTATTTTGTTCGTGTTGGAAACTAAGACTTATTATCAGCGACTGTCGTGTGTGCGTGTGTGTGTGTGTGTGTGTGTGTGTGTGTGTGTGTGTTTCTTTAGTGCTTCGCGTGACACTTCCTCTTTGGTCGAACACACACCCACACCACCACACCCACCTGCTCCCCCACACACACGCACGCACGCACGTACGCATGCACACACACACACACACACACACACACACACGCACACGCACACACACACACACACATACACACACACACACGCGCGCAAAACCACCAACCGACCAGCCGAACGAACAAATTGTTCAACATACCACCTCTCTCTCTCTCTCTCTCTCTCTCTCTCTCTCTGTATGTGATAATATATATATATATATCATGGACAATTTCCTCGCGTTACGTTTAATGTTTAATGCATTTTATGTTATCAATCTGGTGTTGTTTGTTTTAGGGTTTTGTTTTTTTGTTTGTTTGGTTGGTTGGTTGTTTTGTTTTGGGTTTTTTGTTGTTGTTTTTTTGTTTGTTTGTTGTTTTTTCTTTGTTCTTTTTTTCGTTTTATTTTTTGTGGATTTTTCAATTGCTGCCGTGTGTGTGTGTCCATTTGTCTGAAGCACACCACCCTCACCCGATTATCTAGTGATTGATCGACACATTCTTATCTGCCTGCAACCGTTACTTGGTAACACGATTCGTTGTGTAAGGACAATTATTGCAGATTATTATTTTCAATTCGAAGTAGTAATGGCTTCTCTGGGAATGCACAGGACGGACTATGCAAGTGTCTGCCGTTTGCGTTTATGACAAGAAACATAGGACAGGCGTCACCGGCCGGATTCCAAGATTTTACCCAATATCTATATTACGCCATGCTTTATTTTCATTTCTGTACGGCAATTTCGATACAAGGTTATTTCCTCCAAGTGTTTTATATATATATATATATATATATATATATATATATATATATATATGTGTGTGTGTGTGTGTGTGTGTGTGTGTGTGTGTGTGTGTGTGTGTGTGCAGTCCGCGCGCGCGTATGTGTGTATGTGTGTGTGTGTGTAAGTTATATTGCAATCAGTTTATAGAAATTGTTTGGAAATTGCCCGTGGACAGCACAGCAATGACAACAGTTTCTTAACGATAAAATGGGATGTCTGGAAACGTGTTTTAACTAAGCCTGGAGGAACACATCCGAAGAAAGGGTTTGAGGGTGGGAGGGAGGAAGTGGGGAAAGTGGTTAAGGTGAAGCATGAGTAGGGTTAGGGAGAAACAAGAGAGAGAGAGACAGAGAGAGAGAACGGAACGGAATGGAACGGAACGGAATGGTTTATTCACATATAGGCCTCAGCCCCACGTGAAGGGGTTCACATTAACATTGTGCAAACAAGTATAAAATACGGATAACAAAAACATATAATCATATTCATTTCACGAAACAGCAATTTCTCTATGTTTGAAAGCCTTATACAAAAACAAAGAAAAATCACGAACTTCCTTACTATTGCTTGACGACATAAGTAGACTTAATCTAAACAGGGAGGGGTGTTTGTAATATTTTGGTTTTTATAAACATTTCACGAATATTTGTTAGTGCCGGGCAACAAAGGACAAAATGTACCTCATTTTGGGGGGATTCATTACATAATGGACAGACTAACGACAGAGAGAGAGGGGGAGGGAGAGAGGGGGGAGAGAGAAAGAGAGAGAGAGAGAGGGGGAGGAGAGAGAGAGAGGGAGGGAGAGAGAGAGGGAGGGAGGGAACGAACGAACGAAGGTTTAAATGAACTTTGGCCATGGACCACAATTCAAAACCAGGGGACTGGGGGTGGGCATGGGAAGGGGTATTATAACACTTGAATAGATGACACAATCTCATAATGTTTATGGACGTGACATTAATTCTTCTTAATTAGGTCTGAGTATATGATTTCTCCTTTTGATCGCATGGAAAATAAATTTTGATACATGGCAATTTCTCTGCTTGTTGTTTGATCGGAGAGAAGAAGGAAGAAGAGAGAGAGAGAGAGAGAGAGAGAGAGAGAGAGAGAGAGAAAGATAGAGAGAGGGGGAGGGGGGGCGGAGCATGAATAGTGGGGCAAGGGGGATACCAGGCTGACACCTCTGCCGAAACCGCCGATGGAAATGAAACACACACACACACACACACACACACACACACACACACACACACACACACACACACACACACACACACACACACACACACACACACACACACACACACACACACATACACACAAAAAAAGAGGAAAAAAGAAAGAAAGATTTTTTTTTATTAACAGACAAGTCAGACATCACGTCCACATGTGTGTAACTTTCTGGAAGCAAAGCAGAGATTGTATCCTCGCCTTGGGTTTCGCTAGCTATAAATAATTTGGTATGACAATTTGTGCCCCGTGTCTCCCAGGATAGTCACGTAGAGGCTACTACACGATCAAGCGATATCAATCTTGAATGTGGATATTATTAAGATAATTACTGTTCTCAAGTGCCGAATGTTGACGATCGTCTTCTTTTCGACAGTACTCTGCTCGATAGAAACAGCACACTCACATAAAACTCATTTGAAAAATGTTTTTTCACTGGCAGGAGGAAGATGTTGAGAGACACAGAGAGAGAGAGAGAGAGAGAGACCGAAAGGTAAAAATTTAACTCACTCAGTACGGCCAGTCCTCTCTTCTCCTTTACACAGACCCATCGGATGTCCAGTGGGTGTCTGAATGACCCAACCTTTTGCTTCCGTCGTCAGAATTGTGGTATTATTTGTCAACATTCACGTCTTCAGTATAAGAGCCTTCCGCTTGCAATATTTTGATGATGGTAATTGGGGTGAAAGGCTGTTAACGTCGTCTCTTTCGCCGTTCGTATGGAGAGAGTTAAAGTAAGTTGACTAGACCAACTTCCTTTACTCCCTGAGGGTTTGACGGACGCGACGACCGAGTGTACCGTGTTCGAAACCCAGTCATGGCAGTACCTGGTAGAAAAAGAGTAGAAAATTTTGTTTTCCGACCTCTGAAGTCAACAGATGTGCAGACCTGCTAGTGCCTGAACCCCCATTTGTGTGTACACGCATGCAGAAGATCAAATACGCACGTTGAATATCCCATAATCTATTTCAGCGACAAGTGGGTTATTGAAACAAGATAATATCCCGGTATGCACACACCCCACCCCTTCGAAAACGGAGCATGATTGCCATGTAGGTGGGGGTGAAAACGGTCATACACTAAAAAAACAGAAAAAAATAATAAATAAAAAAATATGTCATGTATACGAGTGATCGTGAGAGTGGGAGTGGCAGCCCACAAACGAAGAAGACCCTCTGTGAGAGTGTGTGCAAGAAGGAATGCCAGTCATTTGCATAACAGGCTACCTAACTGGGTAGAGCCAACTGAAAGCTGCCATTTGGGTGCTCGTCATTCGTTTCCTGTGTCATTCAATCAGGCTCTGGACCCTCAGAAGCCACCATTCTCTTCTGCACATGCCCTTCTCACCCCACAACAGTTCACAGCATTGTCAAGAGAATTAGTAAAAACCCGTGCTATCCGCAAAGCACGCTTGTTTTCCCTCAGCAAAAAAACAACAACAAAAAACAAAAAAAAACATTGCTACAATGCTACAAAAGGATCCGCCATATTTACCTCTGCTACGTGGGCAGTCACCCTTGGCAGGTAGCAAGGGTAAATTGCTTTTAGGTTTGTAGACCCATGGATGAGCTCTTGTGTTCCTGAATACCGGGTATTGCTTACCCTAGGGCAGTTTGTCTTGCCTCAGGCAGATTACCCGCAGGTACACATTTACCCGCAGGCACGATGGTCTCTTCAATACAGCCCCAGAAAATCTGGCAAACACGACCTACACAGCCTTGACCGCAAAGCAGCGTTGGAGCATTGTGCATCACCCACCTCATTCCTGCCCCCTTCCCCCCTCCCCCACACGCACCCACCCACTCCTACCTCACCTCCCTCTGTGGTCAATGGCCTGGCCATTGACCCATAAAATTCCTGACAACACTTTCAAGCGCTGTGTTTTTTGTTGTTATTTTGTTGTTGGTTTCTTGGGAGAGGAGGTGGACTGGCCCAGCTTCTATTAACCTCAACCTTTCAAGTTCAGCCACACGGTTTTACTGAGCAACGCGAGTTCCGAGGTTGTTACTGTCTCTGTTGTGGTTTCTGAACCACCTACGCAGGGTTTTTCGTTCATTTCTTATTGAGCCCCCGACCCCCCCCCCCCTTTCTTCTTGTCTCCTTTCCCCTCTCTCACTCTTCACTTTGACTTTTTTTTTTTTTTAATGCGTTGTGATGCCTAGAGGTAACACGTCTGCATAGGAAGCGAGAGAATCTGAGCGCGCTGGTTCGAATCACGGCTCAGCCGCCGATATTTTCTACCCCTCCACTAGACCTTGAGTGGTGGTCTGGACGCTAGTCATTCGGATGAGACGATAAACCGAGGTCCCGTGTGCAGCACGCACTTAGCGCACGTAAAAGAACCCACGGCAACAAAAGGGTTGTCCCTGGCAAAATTATGTAGAAAAATCCACGTCAATAGGAAAAACAAATAAAACTGCACGCAGGAAAAAAAAACAGAAAGAAAAAAAAGGGGGGTTGGGGGGGGGTGGCGCTGTAGCGTAGCGACGCGCTCTCCCTGGGGAGAGCAGCCCGAATTTCACACAGAGAAATATGTTGTGATAAAAAGAAATACCAGATACAAAATACATTTGATCAGGGTGACGTGGCCACAACATATCAAGAACATTCTATAACACACTGGAATAAAGGTACAAAGATATCGCTACGCATGTTTCTACTGTGTATATATGCATACAATTAAACATTCAAATCAGAAAAAAACAAAAACAACAACACACACACGCGCGCGCGCGCGCGCGCTCACACACGCACGCACGCACACATATATCCCCCAAAACAATATGAACAGTCATTTTTGTTAAAATCGGGATGGGGAGAATCTGTACTTAGGTAAGTAACTGTCGTTGATTATATAATACCTGGTCTAATCATAATGTATAACATGACCAAATTGATTTCTATGGTTACTTGAATTATACTATAATTGTAGCCAAGCGCTTAGCTTCAGACTGCTTCAGATAGCGCTCTTAGGCTTCAGATGCTGCTTCACGCACAAGCTAAATAGCAGACGACGTTTTCGCAACTAACCCGCCGGACTTAAACGGCTCGCGCAGAATGTGTGACGCCATTCCCGGTTTGAATGCAAAGCTCATTCTCAACTTATTCCCTAATCATCTATTAAATCAAGTCTCTGTATCGTTCATTGTAATATTATATTTGTTGTGTTAGGCACACACTTTAATCAGAAGCTTACTTGATTTCAGTTTAATCGTTCGTCAGTCTAAAGATTCCAGCTGACGCTAAGCTTACGTCATTTTGTCCTCCTCCCCAGACACCCCACTCACTGCTCGACAAGTGTCGTGGTACGCTATTGGCTGAGCTGGAATATGTGTTTCTGCTCCACTGTATTTAATTAATATCTCTTTTGTTGGATCAGTAAATTACAAGTATTATATACTGGCAGAATCGTCACAATTCCATCTTTAAATCTATTCCATTTATGTTTGCCTATGTTAAACTGATTCAACGCAGTTTGTAATTTTCCGCGATGAGCTCGCTAAAACTGACCCAGTTCAGGTGACTTAAATTAAGATTATAAATTCATCGTAAATAACCAACACTTCATTTTATACTCATTATAAAGTAGGTGTTGAGCTCTTTCTTTTGCGACTTATCCGACGTAAATCGGTTCAAGAATCATTTAGAAATCTATCACTGAACACCTTGTAAGAAACACAGTTGTTGTCGGATTTGGCCTGATTTGTGCCGATCTGCTTTTCAGCACACGCGATTGTCTTTGTAGTCCGCTTAACTTGCATAAATTGGCACAATGAGTAATGAGTGGTCACTTCATACCTGGTCAGTAATCTGACCAGAGGCGTTCTCTCTCTCTTGCTGCTTCGCAAGCAGTGTGTGTGTGTGTGTCGTGTGTTCCCACAACGGCTGACATCTCGCAACGTATCGCTGCACTGTCATCTTTTTATCTCTTCTCCTTTATGTCTTCTCTCATGATTTGTCTTCTTTTCTTATGTTCTCATAACTATTGTAAATAAAACAATAGAAAAACCCATTTGTGACTGGCCTCTATATGTTCCTGGCCTGTGCACAGGAATTCTTGTCTATCCTTTTATCCTTTAAATGATCATTAGTTAGTTCTTTTGTACCGTCCGTACCCTAATAATACCACCTCGGTTCATAGCACGGCTGCAAAAGTGGCGTCGCCGACAGGATTAAAATCCTTCAAAATATCTTTACGACAGGATTTTGATCCGACAGGATTTTGATCCTTCAAAAATATCCTTATGACAGGATAAAGACCCATTATAGAATAGATCCAAATTATTCTATTTAAGGTTTCAATTCTTTTATCAAAATTAAATCCATCCCTTAACCACAGCCCTTTACAACCAAGTGTACTTTGTTACAACTTGGCGCTGTGAGCAAGGATGTGCAAATTCTTTAAATCTCTTATAATAAATTAAAGCCCCTTACCACAAGCCAAACTTTCTCTATCACATAATAAAGAAAACTAAATAGAACTAGCATCAACTGGTACTGTGAGAAAGAAGCGTTGTTGAATCATATATCATATTTTTGTTATTGAT
>NC_134877.1:17203351-17213351 GCF_041734735.1 Babylonia areolata | reverse complement strand
CTTCCTCCCCTTTCACTCTCTGGAAACGTTCCCTTCAATCCACACACGTCATACACTAGAAGAAAGGATGGCCAAGCTCTTTTCCAGTCTCCAGTAATTTCGTCTCTCTCTCTCCCCTGTCTCTCTCTCTCTCTTTCTCTCTCCTCTCTCTTCTCCCCATCCTCTCTCTCTCTCTCTCTCTCTCTCTCCTCTCTCTCTCCCTTCTCCCCATCCTCTCTGTCTCCTCCCCATCCTCTCTCTCTCTCTCTCCTCTCTCTCTCCCTTCACCCCATCCTCTCTTTCTCCTCTCTCTCTCTCCCTTCTCCCCATCCTCGCTCTCTCTCTCCCTTCTCCCCTTCCTCTCTCTCTCTCTCTCTCTCTCTCTCTCTCTCTCTCTCCTCTCTCTCTTCTCCCAATCCTCTCTCTCGCTCTCACGCTTTCTCTCTCTCTCTCTCTCTCTCTCTCTCTCTCTCTCTCTGTCTCTCTCTCCCAGTTCTTCTCCAGACTCCAGACACCACATCTCTCCATCCTCCTTCCCACAAACCCCCTCCCTCTCTCCTTCCCTTTCTCTCTCTGTGGAGACGTTCCCTCCAGTCCCGACACGTTATACATAGGAAGAGATAAACCTTTCTTTTCTCCAGACTCCACACGTCTCCCCCTCACCCCCCCCTCTCTCTCTCTCTCTCTCTCTCTCTCTCGCACACACACACACACACACACACACACACACACACACACACACTCACTCATCCCTTCCCACTCTTCGCTATCTCCACTCCCCTTCTCTCTCTCCTCTCTCTCCCTCTCTCTCTCTCTCATCCTCTTGCTCTCTTTCTCCATCTCTGTCTTTCCTCTACTCTCTCTCATTCCCCCGCTCCACCACCTCTCTCTGTCTCTCTCTGTCTCTCCCTCTCCCTTCTCTCTCTCTCTCTCTCTCTCTCTCTCTCTCTCTCTCTCTCTGGAGACTTTCCCAGTCACTACACATGACACGTCAGAGAGAGAGCGAATGGCCCATCTCTCCTCAAGGTTCCAGACAACACACGACTCTCATCTCCCCCCCCCCTCCCTCCACTCTCTACCTCTCTGTCTCCTCTCTCTTTTATCTCTCTCCCTGCCCCTCTCCAACTACATTTATATGCCTACATGTTTGTGTGTCTCTTAGAACAACGGCAGATGTGTAAGTCGGCCGAAGTGCTAATATCTTCACCGTTGGAAAATAAAGATTCATTCATTCATTCATTCATTCATTCATTCATTCTCCTGTCCCTCCTCTCTCCCCCTTCTCTCTCCCTTATCCTCTTTCCCTCTTTACCCTTCTCTCTCTCTTTCCCTCTCCCCCTCTCTATCTCCCTCCAACCTCTTTCCCTCTCTCTCTCTCTCCTCTCTCTCTCTCTCTCTCTCTCTCTCTCTCTCTCTCTGGAGGGATTTCGCCTTGAAGAAGAGATAAGAGCGCGCAGGGAATGTCACGAATTGAAACCTTTATTTGTCTTCCTTTTTTCTGTTATGAAAGGTTGTGTCCGTGTTGTTGGGCCCTCACCCCTTTATTCATTTACCTATTTATTTATTCATTCATCTATTCATTTATTTATTCATTTACTTGTCTCAAATATATGTACAACCACTGCAAACTGACCGATGACCTTGCAGTAACATATTTCGGAGTTCTGAATTCTCTTTCTCTGGAGATTTCCCCGCAGTCCCCTTAAGTCATAAATCAGAGAGAGAAAGGTTCAGACACCATGTTTCTCTCGCTCTTCCACCCCCATCTCTATTCTATCTCACTTTCCCTCCCTCTCTCTCTCTATCTCTCCTCTTTTCACCCTCCCCCCCCCCACACACACACCTTCTGTCACTTCTCTCTCCCTTCTCTTCACCGTCGCTCTCTCTCCTCTCTCTCCCTCCCTCTTCCCCCTCTCTCCTCTGTCTCTCTTCTCCCTCTCTCTCTGCTTTCTCCACCCCCCTCCTCTCTCTCTCTCTCTCTGGAGACGTTCCCTCATGTCCCCACCACCATATATCAGAGAGAGAGAGAGAGAGAGAGAGAGAGAATGGCCCATCTCTTCTCCAGCCTCCAGATATCACGTCTCCTCCCCCTACGCCTCCCCTCTCTCTCTCCTCTCTCCTCTCTCTCCCTTCTCCTCGCTCTCTCTCACTCTCTTTCCCTCCTTCTCTCTCTCTCTCTCTCTCTCTCTTCAGACTTTCCCTTCAGTCCCCCACACGCCATACATTTGAGTGAGAATGATCCAGATCTTTTCCAGATTCCAGACATTTCGTCTCTCTCTCTCCCTGTCTTTCTCTGTCTCTGTCTCTCTGTCTCTCTCTCTCTCTCTCTCTCTCTCTCTCTCTCTCTCTCTCTCTCTCTCTTCCTCCCCTTTCACTCTCTGGAAACGTTCCCTTCAATCCACACACGTCATACACTAGAAGAAAGGATGGCCAAGCTCTTTTCCAGTCTCCAGTAATTTCGTCTCTCTCTCTCCCCTGTCTCTCTCTCTCTCTCTCTCTCTCTCTCTCTCCTCTCTCTTCTCCCCATCCTCTCTCTCTCTCTCTCTCTCTCCTCTCTCTCTCCCTTCTCCCCATCCTCTCTGTCTCCTCCCCATCCTCTCTCTCTCTCTCTCTCTCCTCTCTCTCTCCCTTCTCCCCATCCTCGCTCTCTCTCTCCCTTCTCCCCTTCCTCTCTCTCTCTCTCTCCTCGCTCTCTTCTCCCAATCCTCTCTCTCGCTCTCACGCTCTCTCTCTCTCTCTCTCTCTCTGTGTCTGTCTCTCTCTCCCAGTTCTTCTCCAGACTCCAGACACCACATCTCTCCATCCTCCTTCCCACAAACCCCCTCCCTCTCTCCTTCCCTTTCTCTCTCTCTCTGGAGACGTTCCCTCCAGTCCCGACACGTTATACATAGGAAGAGATAAACCTTTCTTTTCTCCAGACTCCACACGTCTCCCCCTCACCCCCCCTCCCCCTCTCCCTCTCTCTCTCTCTCCAATAATAATGATAATAATAAGTATTCATAAAGCGCTGAATCTTGTGCAGAGATAAATCAAAGCGCTTTCACACCACACGCACGCATGCACAACTTGAGAACCAAGACAAAGACAAAGGAGGGAAGGGAGGCTATCTTGGGAAGAGATGGGTTTTAAGGCCAGACTGGAAAGAGCTGAGTGAGGAGACCTGACGAAGCGGAAGAGGAAGTTCATTCCAAATGAAATGTCCATAGACAGAGAAAGAACGGCGGCCAACGGTGGAGTGGTTTGAACCTGGGTATGCGTAAACAGAGTGGATCCGAAGCCTATCGTAGAGAGCGAGATGGGGTGTAGAGGTGAAGGCTGCCACAGAGATAGGAAGGGGCAGATTTGTGAATACATTTATAACATAGAGTGCGTATCTTGTACTTTATTCTGTGTGAGACAGGGAGCCAATGGAGATGTTGCAAAAGAGGAGTGATGTGCTCAGATCTTTTCTTTCTGAGAAGAGTCGGGCAGCAGAGTTTTGTATGAGCTGAAGAGACTGAATGGATGAAGCAGGCAAACCAGACAATAGGGAGTTACCGTAGTCATAGCGAGAGAGAAAGAGAGAAACGGCAAGTCTAGATGTTGCGTCGGTGGACAGATAATTCCGAATGGAACTGATGCGCCGCTATCTCTCTCTCTCTCTCTCTCTCTCTCTCTCTCTCTCTCTCTCTCTCTCTCTCTCTCTCTCTCTCTCTCTCTCTCTCTCTCTCTCTCCTTACCCCTCTGAAGTTTCCCACCCTCTTTCCATCCCTCTCTCAATCCTCTCTCATACATACATACATAGAGAGAGAGAGAGAGAGAGAGAGAGAGAGAGAGAGAGAGAGAGAGAGAGAGAGAGAGAGAGAGAGAGAATGGCCCATTTCCCCCACCAGACTCCATTGCCTACGTCTGTGTAAAAGGTACTGTGGGGGTATTCAGGGGTGGAGGGGAGTGTGTGTGTGTGCGGGGGGGGGGGGGGGGGGGGGGGGGGGGGGGGGGGGGGGGAGAGATGGCCAGCTTTACACCTGGTCCCATTCGTCGTCTGAAGCATTTCGTCGCTTATTTCCCAAAAGAGATGTAAAAAAAATGATGGAGGGGTTGGGGGGGGGGGGGATTGGGGGGTGGAATGGGGGAGGGGCGCGGAATGGGAGGGGAGGGGGAGCATGACTATGATGTAGGAAGAATGGATTTATGGATGGATGCATTGTACGTAGGAGTTTGTATGCGTTTATTGTGCATGATTGTGAGTTGAGGATTGAGTGTGTTTCGTGTGTGTGTGTGTGTGTGTGTGTGTGTGTGTGTGTGTGTGTGTGTGTGTGTGTGTGTGTGTGTGTGTGTGTGTGTGTGTGTGTGTGTGTGTGCGTGTGTGGATTGTGAGGCGCTTTGTGCAATGAAGAAAGCGCTGGTAAATGTCCAGTTATTATTATTATTAGTAGTAGTAGTAGTAGTAGTAGTAGTAGTATCGGTATTATTATTATTATTATTATTATTATTATTATTATTATTATCATCATCATCATCATCATCATCATCATAAGAAAGGTTCATTGTCATGTCTTCATTCATCATTGTATTGTACTGTATTGGATTCGATTCGATTGGACAGGTATTGACCCCGGTACACTTGGTAATAAAGACATATTCTATTTTATTCCGGATTGTGTTGTGTTGTGTTGTGTTGAATGTGATTAGATCAGATTGGATTACGTTGCATTGTATTGCACTGCGTTGCGTTCTGTTGAATTGCTTTTTTTTTTTCTTTTTGGTCGCAACAGATTTCTCTGTTGTAACATATTGTAGTGTACGTACTGTACTGCACTGCATTCTGTTGCATTGTATCATATTGTGTTGTATCATATTGTATTGTGTCATATTGCACTGTATCATATTGTATTGTATCATATTGCATTGTATCATGTTGTGTTGTATCATATTGTGTTGTATCATATTGTATTGTATCATATTGCATTGTATCATATTGCACTGTATCATATTGCATTTTATCATATTGCTCTGTATCATATTGTATTGTATCATATTGTATTGTATCATATTGCATTGTATCATATTGTATTGTATCATATTGCACTGTATCATATTGTATTGTATCATATTGCACTGTATCATATTGTATTGTATCATATTGCATTGTATCATATTGTATTGTATCATATTGCACTCTATCATATTGTATTATATCATATTGTATTGTATCATATTGTGTTGTATCATATTGTATTGTATCATATTGCATTGTATCATATTGTATTGTATAGCATTGCATTGCGTCATATTGCATTGCATTATATTGTATTGTATCATATTGCACTGTATCGTATTGTATTGTATCATATTGTGTTGTATCATATTGCACTGTATCATATTGTGTTGTATCATATTGAATTGTATCATATTGTATTGTATCATATTGCACTGTATCATATTGTATTGTATCATATTGCACTGTATCATATTGTGTTGTATCATATTGAATTGTATCATATTGTATTGTATCATATTGCACAGTGTCATATTATATTGTATCATATTGCACTGTATCATATTGCACTGTATCATATTATATTGTATCATATTTCACTGTATCATATTGCGTTGTATCATATTGTGTTGTATAACATTGCACTTTATCATATTGCACTGTATCATATTGCACTGTATCATATTGTATTGTATCATATTGTATTGTATCATATTGCACTGCATCCTATTGCATTGTATCATATTGCACTGTATCATATTGCGTTGTATCATATCGTGTTGTATAACATTGCACTTTATCATATTGCACTGTATCATATTGTGTTGTATCAAATGGCACTGTATCATATTGCACTGTATCATATTGTATTGCATCAGTTGTCACAACAGATTTCTTTGTGCGGCAGTTCGGGGCTGCTGTCCCTCGTTGAAGAGGGCGTCAACACAGCGTATCGCTACTTCCTTTTCTGTCTGCGGAAGTATTTGTTTGAACTATCAAAAGTAGAGTTTTCATCTTGTCAGGAACAACCCTTTTGTTGCCTTCGGTTCTTTTTTTTTTTTTTTTTTCTCGACTGAGAGAAGGACGGAGAGAGCGAGACAGACTGACAGACAGACAGATAAACGGACAGACAGACAGAAGAAAAAGGAAGCAAATGCTTGACGTACGCATAAACCCAAAACAGCGGAGAGGCAGGATTGTATGATGAAATATTAACACGAGGTGAAACAAAACAATCAAACCGAAATAAATATTTATATTTGTATTTGTATTTCTGTTTTATAACAACAGATTTCTCTGTGTGAAATTCGGGCTGCTCTCCCTAGGGAGAGCGCGTCGCTACACTACAGCGCAACCCATTTTGGGGGGGGGGGGGTATTTTTTTCCTGCGTGGAGTATTATTTGTTTTTCCTATCGAAGTGGGTTTTTCTACAGAATTTTTGCCAGGAGCAATCATTTTGTTGCCGTGGGTTCTTTTACGTGCGCTAAGTGCATGCTGCACACGGGACCTCGGTTTATCGTCTCATCCGAATGACTAGCGTCCAGACCACCACTCAAGGTCTAGTGGAGGGGGAGAAAATATCGGCGACTGAGCCGTGATTCGAACCACCGCGCTCAGATTCTCTCGCTTCCTAGGTGGACGCGTTACCTCTAGGCCATCACTCCACTTACGTACGTAAATACAACATTAAACTATATATATATATATATATATATATATATATATATATATATATATATATATATATATATATATATATATATATATATATATATATATATATATATATATTGTTATTGTTTTTTTTAGAAAGATTGACAAATGAATAGTTCTAAAGCGGCACAGCACGTGAAACTTGGTTTACGTCTGATCCGAATGACTAACACCCAGACCCATCTCTCAAGATACAGTGGAGGAATGAAGGAAAGGGTGAGGGAGTCAAAATCGTGGTTAGTATCACCTCTTCTCTGTCTGTGTCCTTCTCTCTCTCTCTCTCTCTCTCTCTCTCTCTCTCTCTCTCTCTCTCTCTCTCTCTCTCTCTCTCTCTCTCTCTCTCTCTCATTCTCTCTTGTCCTTCTACTCTAAGCCTACAGAGACGTACATTTCGATCGAAATTATTCATCTGCCTGCGTGGGTATTAACTTAAGAACAGTATGGATTTTGAATGCCGACAGAAGATGGTTCGATACCTGTGTGCCATCAACTCCTTCTTCTTCCTTGTTCAGTGTGTGGTGATTATCTAGAAGGTACTTTTTTTTTCTTCTTATTTTTTTTGTTTGTTGTTTTCTTCTTGTTTTTTTTTTTCTTTAAATAAAATCCTATTTAGTTTCAAAGGTTATGTGGGGGTGAACGAAGAAAAACAACAACAACAACAACAACAGCAACAACGAACAAACAAAAACTTGCACTCTGTTTTCATGTACGGGGTTCCTTAAATTGTAAAGACCATTTGGGAAATTGCACAAGGTCTTTTTTTTTTCTTTTCTTTTCTTTTTTTTTTCTTTTTTAATTTTGATATTCTCATTGTGAAACAATGCTGAATTTCCAGGGCAAACAGTACTATAATAGCAACCATTGAAATGAGTACCATTCATACGAGTAACTGGAAAAGCTTTCCCTTGCATACTGCACTTCCATTGACAAACAACAGCGGTCGTGGATTGTTTTGTGTTTTTTTTGTGTTTTTTTTGTTGTTGTTGGGTTTGTTTTTTTTTGTTTTTTCATCATCATCATCATGGCCTGGCTTCGCTGACGAAGATCTAGGAAGGGCGTTTGTCCACGTCTGATGCAGGCACGCTCATGGCTGACAAGGCCAATGCGGGAAAAGCAGAATCGGCCGCAGCGGTTGCAAGGGAAAGTCTGGTCTGGGTTCGCGGCTGCAGCGTCGTGGTTCTTCCTCCTTCTGCGTTTGTCCTCAAGGCTGGCCCTGCGGTTGTTTTCGAAGGAGGAGACAGCTTGGTGGATGGTGCGTCGCCAGGTCTCTCGATCAGCGGCTACTGCGGACCACTGGCGATGGTCAATGTGACAGGCACCGAGAGTTGTTTTTTAAGACCTACTGAATATATGGGTGTTGTTGGGTTTATTTGTTGTTGCTTTTTTCCGGGGGCATGGGGGTTGGTGGTGGTAGTGGCGCGGGTGCGGGGGGGGGGGGGGGGGGGGGGTTGACATAGTGATCTTTCAAGCGCATTTTTCAAGCTGTTCATAGTGCACGTGTTTCTGACGTGAAACAGTCATTTGTGTGTAGTCAAGGAAGAGGACTATGTAGTAGGACATTTGTGTTTGTATTGTATTTGTATTTTTTGTATTTCTCTTTATCACAATATATTTCTCTGTGCGAAATTCGGGCTTCTCTCTCCAGGGAGATCGCGTCTCTACACTACAGCGCCACCTTTTTTTTTTCTTTTTTCTTTTTTTTTTTTCCTGCGTACAGTTTTATTATTTGTTTTTCCTGTCGAAGTTGATTTTTCTACATAATTTTGCAAAGGAACAACCCTTTGATTGCCGTGGGTTCTTTTACGTGCGCTAAGTGCATGCTGTACACGGGACCTCGGTTTATCATCTCATCCGAATGACTAGCGTCCAGACCTCCACTCAAGGTCTAGTGGAGGGGGAGAAAATATCGGCGACTGAGCCGTGATTTGAACCAGCACGCTCAGATTCTCTCGCTTCCTAGACGGACGTGTTACCTCTAGGCCATCACTCCACTTATTAAGCGGCCTGCAATAATTTATATCATCTCCTGTTTTGTTTTGTTTTTTGTTTTGTTTTTTTGGTGTGTGTTTTGTATGCGCGCGCGCGCGCGCGCGCGCGTGTGTGTGTGTGTGTGTGTGTGTGTGTGTGTTTTAAACAACAATCCTGTTTTCGTGAAATGGTTCTTAATTTTTTGCGAACTCTGTAGTTGCAGCCATGGGGGAGTGGGGGTGGTGGGGGGTGGGGGGGGGGGGCGTGGGGGGAGGACCTGTCAGTGAGTGAAAAAGGCCGGGTCATTGAAAGGGCTTGGTCATTCTATTTTTGAGGGGGGTGGGGGGGTGGGGTTAATTGTTGCTGTTGTTGTTGCTATTCTCTCTGATGACAAGAAAAAAAATTAACATTTGAAAGCAAATGGCGATATCGAAATGTCAAGCAGCGTCAGTTGACTTTCAGGCGTGTCTGACTATGTCTGTCTGTCTGTCTGTCTGGCTGTCTCATTGTATGCCTGCCTGTCTGTGTATTTTCATTCATAGTAATAAAAGTCCAAAGCACACATATAATAATGCACCTTCCGAAATAGGGCGTGCGCACACAGACAGACAGACACACACACACACACAAACACACACACACAAACACACACACATACGGGTGTGTGTGTGTGTGTGTGTGTGTGTGTGTGTGTGCGTGCCTATGTATGTTTGCGTATGTGAGATGGGGATGGAGTTTGTGAATGAGTGTGTGTGTGTGTGTGTGTGTGTGTGTGTGTGTGTGTGCGTGTGTGTGTGCGTGCATGCATGCATGCGTGTGTGTGTGTTTGTGTCTGTTCAGTGACAAATCCGATGTCATAAGCTGTTCAGAATCTGCATTTAAGACAGAATTCATTTTGCTTCAAGGCAAGTTACCATTGACATGGTAGGGACCCACGGGTACAGTTTACCTTGAAGGTTAGGTTATCTTTGTGTTCAAGACACTCGCGGTGTATTTAGCCAGCTTTCCCATGTCTACAATTAAAGATCCCCAGTGATTCCCTTCTGGGCATGTTCTTTTACTTCTCGCACACCACAGTTCAGAGCATTGTCAAGGGAGTTAGCAAAGCACGTGCTATCCGCAAAGCACGCCTGTTTTCCTTCAACAAAAATAGTGCTACAAAAGGATCCGCCATGCTTACCTCTGCTTCGTGGGCAGGTAGGAATAAGGGTAAATTTGCCTTTGGGTTTGAAGACCCGAGGGTAGAGTGTTCCTGAATACCGGATGCTGCTTACCCCTGGGCAGTTTGCCTTGCCTCATGTGGATTTACCAGACACGATGTTCTTTTGAATATGGCCACAGAACAATAACAACAACAACAA
>NC_134877.1:17180851-17183351 GCF_041734735.1 Babylonia areolata | reverse complement strand
TTATGTTATTAAGAGATGCCGTGAATATGTGTTCCTATCACTGTGGTTGTGTTCATGAAGAAATATTAATGTTTATTATTTTGGGATAAATTAAATTAAATCGAGTCAAAGTTAAATGTTATTGTAACGGCAGGTTGGATGGGCGGGATGATAGGTTGGGTGTGATAGCATCTTTCAGAGTCAGAACTGACACTTTGCCATTCTTAGGTTTTTCACCTTCCATTGTGCCCGTTTGGATGATTCCATTCCTCTGCTGGTTGTGGCTGTGGGCTGGAGGGAGGTCTTCATGGTGCGGGACTGGCAGTGTTCTGTGGCAGCTGCGCAACCGCGTCGACGACAACAGCGACGACGACAACAGCGACGACGACAACAGCGTCGGCTGGAAGGACTTTGGCGCTGTGTTGAGTTAAGTGCTATCCCCCAACTTACTATCTCCCTTCTCCCATCCATTCCTGACCGCTGGTGTATTCTGGACTGCGGCGGCAGAGGCTGAGCACAGCAGACTATAATTTTTGTGTGTTTGTAATCGCGTGAGAGGGGTAATTGTGTCAGTATTGTTTTGTTATTGAATTTCGTGTTCAAAAATACCAATTACTATTATTATTATTTTGAATAAATGTTATTTCAAGTGGGATCTAGTTGTTCCGACTGGTGCGGAGGGCTGACAGATTCATTGAGTTTTTGTCATCGTTCGTCCGTCTGTCTGTCAATCTGTCAGCCGTAGCGTGACAACGTGTCTGACCATTTTTACCCCGCCACTGCCTGTAGACAGCCATACTCCGTTTTCGGGGGTAGTCTCAAAACAAACTGACACGGGAAACGGGTTGTTGGGGTTTGGGAAAAGAGGGGAGGGGAGAGAGGACGCTTGACGCTTTGATGTTTTACTGTCATTGACTGTACAGTCCTTGTGACAGGGGGGAACAATACATTATCAGGAAACATAAGATCAAACAAAGAAACATAAAATAAATCAACATTCTCATCACACATACAAATAATGTATATACCGAAAATGGGATAAACATAAATCAACTGATCACTTCGGTCAGCTCGACCATCCAAAATGAATAAATATTTTTGTATACACATGCACACAATCATGTGTATCTATCAAATTATCAAATAATATGTCCTATAATAGTTTTTTTTCCATAAATGAATAAATGAATTTTGCTTTACTCATATTTGTACATCTAAACTTCTGTTTATCATTTTCTTTCGAAAATCCCATGCTTCTGAAATATATTTAGCAAATGATTTTATGTCTTCATCATTCGATCTGAGCAGCACTGTCATATCTTTTCTTACTACATTCTTTTAAAAAAGAATACATTTTTTACGAATAAAATCATAAGATTTACACTGAAATACAAAATGGTTTTCATCATCAGTAGCTGAGTTACATATTGGACAGGGAGACTGTGTTACTGTGCCAGTTTCAAACCATCTTTTATTGGCATTAAAGCCAAGTGTTCTTAGTCTAAATTTGGCTAGGTTTGTTCTGTGCCACCTGTTTGATATCATATTTTTTTTTCTGTTTGGAATATATTTTTAAATGAAAAGAACCAAGTATATTTTTCTTTACATTCCATTTGTGCATGCCAGTTTTGTTTGTATGATGCAATCAGTCTATCTTTAAGTTCAGAAATAAATCCATTTTCATACCCTACGCCCTGGCACAACCACACAATTCCAAATCCATTTTCTATTAATGCCTTCTTAACAAAGTATGCCCAGTTTTGCTTTCCTGCTTCCTCTTCTACCAACATCATTTCATAGGCTTGTCTACATAGCCTTGATACTGGTAAACGTGTTACCTTAATCCAATAGGATAGGAAAGAGAGGTGGGGGGCCGGGAGGAGAGAGAGGTAGGGGGGCCGGGAGGAGAGAGAGGTGGGGGGCCGGGAGGAGAGAGAGGTGGGGGGCCGGGAGGAAAGAGGTGTGGGGGGCCGGGAGGAAAGAGGTGGGGGGGCCGGGAGGAAAGAGAGGTTGGGGCCGGGAGGAAAGAGAGGTTGGGGCCGGGAGGAAAGAGGTGGGGGGCCGGGAGGAAAGAGGAGGGGGGCCGGGAGGAAAGAGAGGTGGGGGGGCCGGGAGGAAAGAGAGGTGGGGGGCCGGGAGGAAAGAGAGGTGGGGGGCCGGGAGGAGAGAGAGGTGGGGGGCCGGGAGGAGAGAGAGGTGGGGGGGCCGGGAGGAGAGAGAGGTGGGGGGGCCGGGAGGAGAGAGAGGAGGGGGGCCGGGAGGAGAGAGAGGAGGGGGGCCGGGAGGAGAGAGAGGTGGGGGGCCGGGAGGAGAGAGAGGAGGGGGGGGAAGGGGGAGGGTAGCTTACTAAAAAGCGAGACACGACAAGAAGCAAATGAAAGAAGCGCGCGCACACACACACACACACACACACACACACACACACACACACACACACACACACACACACACACACACACACACACACACACACACACACACACACACACACACACACACACACACACACACACACAGATAA
>NC_134877.1:17163351-17165851 GCF_041734735.1 Babylonia areolata | reverse complement strand
AGTGTATATATATTAGGCAGAAACTGAACTGAAGAGCGAACGAAGAAGAGATAGAGCGCGCGCGCGTGCGCGCACGCACACACACACACACACACACACACACACACACACACACACACACACCTATATATATTTACTTATCTATTTATTTATTTATTTATTTAGTCATTCGGATGAGACGATAAACCGAGGTCTCGTGTGCAACATGCATTTAGCGCACGTAAAAGAACCCACGGCAACAAAAGGGTTGTCCCTGGGCAAAATTCTGTAGAAAGTCAATAGGAAAAGAAATAAAATTGCAGGCAGAAAAAAAAAACATACCCCCCAAAATGGGTGGCGCTGTCAAGAGTAGCGACGCGCTCACCCCCTCGGGGAAAGGATCACCGAATTTCACACAGAGAAATCTGTTGTGACAAAAAGAGTAACACACACACACACACACACACACACACACACACACACACACACACACACATATATATATATATATATATATATATATATATATATATATATTCAGGTCCTGGGGGTGCGGGGCGGTGAGGGAGGGGGTATGCTTCATCATGCCATGGAGTTTCAAAACGGGGAACTGCAACAGACAATGCTGACTTTCCCTTATCTCTGAAGTTCTGTGGCCAGCCAGACTGGGCACACATGGTAGATAAGATAAGGGTTGCTTCGTATGGTCAGTCACGCTATCTCTAAGGTCAGCATGGGTATGGATTTGGGCTTAGAATACCTTCTCAGATAATCAAATTTGTCCAGTTCGCATTATTTCGAGGTAGAGAAAATGGGACTTCAAACATTCTCAGATAATTTTACGCGTTAATTCACATCAGTATTTCGTGAAGCATTTGTGTAGAATCGAGACTTATGACATCCCCATATGATTCGTATGTTGAGCAGTATAGTTTTGTGAAGCAAAGGCAAGACATTGTGACTGAAAATATTCCCAGATAATTTACATTTTGATTTGTACATTTCGAGATGTAGTACACTGATGTGCAACTGAGAATTGAAACATTGTCAGATTATATTCATACAGTGATGTATACTTCTTCTTCTTCTTCTTCTTCTCGTTCGTCAGATGGACACACCAGCCACGTCTCCCGCGGTGAAGACAGCTGTACGCTGCAGGTTCACACAGCCTAAGAGCTTCCGGGTCATTGGGGTTGGGTCGGGCCGGTACCTCTTCCTGAGCACTTCATGGCATATATTTTATTGACTCACTTGTGTAAACAAAGTGAGTCTATGTTTTAACCCGGTGTTCGGTTGTCTGTGTGTGTGTGTGTGTGTGTGTGTGTCCGTGTGTCTGTGTGTCTGTATGTCCGTGGTAAACTTTAACATTGACATTTTCTCTGCAAATACTTTGTCAGTTGACACCAAATTTGGCATGAAAATAGGAAAAATTCAGTTCTTTCCAGTCATCTTGTTTAAAACAATATTGCGCCTCTGGGATGGGCACACACAAAAAAAAGAAGCCTAATTATATGCAAACTGCATTTACTGTTATATCTATATTTTTTGTATTCTCTAAACTTGGCACTTTGATCTGATATAAAAACAAGAGGAGTCATCATTATCATTTTTTTGTTCAAACAGGAACTTCATTTGCTAAGCATGGAATTTTTATTTATTTTGCAAACGTTTTGGTGCAGATAGTAAAAAAAAGGGAAATTACTCTGTAATTAATGCTAGGGGACATAATTTGCTTTAAACTGATCTTTCTCATCTTAAACATTACATTTTGAAATTATACTCAATACATAAAAAGCTTGGATTTTTTTTTTTTTTTTTTTTTTTTTTTTTTAGTGTATCGCAAGTGAGTTGAAGGCCTTGCCTCTCTTGTTTTTAAGTGTATCACAAGTGAGTCTTGAAGGCCTCGCCTCTCTTGTTTAGTATATTTCATAACGCGCTAGTGTAGATCAGGAGCCAGTTGCATTGCTCGGACGGAAGAGCCTAAGTATGGTCGTAACCCACTACTGATTGTGTGTAGTATGGAACTGACCAATGGCGTAGTTCAATCAATGTAGGCAATTTAGTCATGTGTAACTGTCAAAGAGTTAGAACCAAGCAATGCAACTGGCACCAGGGACCTAGCACATTCCCAAATAATTCATATTCTAATTCGTATACTTCGTGGAACACTTATTTATGTGAAACTGAGACTTACAACATCCATGAGACTTGTAGGCTATTTTAGTTTGTAGGTTTCATAAAGCTCAGGCGACGGGCGCAATAGCCGAGTGGTTAAAGCGTTGGACTGTCAATCTGAGGGTCCCGGGTTCGAATCACGGTGACGGCGCCTGGTGGGTAAAGGGTGGAGATTTTTCCGATCTCCCAGGTCAACATATGTGCAGACCTGCTAGTGCCTGAACCCCCTTCGTGTGTATATGCAAGCAGAAGATCAAATACGCACGTTAAAGATCCTGTAATCCATGTCAGCGTTCGGTGGGTTATGGAAACAAGAACATACCCAGCATGCACACCCCCGAAAACG
>NC_134877.1:17150851-17153351 GCF_041734735.1 Babylonia areolata | reverse complement strand
TGTGTGTGCGCGGGTGTGTGCGCATGTGTGTGTGTGTGTGTGTGGTAGGGAAAGGTACAGAGCATTGGAAAAAAATAAAACATTAAAAGGGGAGAAATAGGCATTATATAGAAGGAAACGCTAACATCGAACAACTGTAACAGCTATAACAAATGTTCAATTGGACTATGCAGAAAAACCTTCTGCAATTGCAGATAACATCTTGAAATTGTCAAAAATACATTCACAAGAATTTTCCGAGAAGTTAGGTAAAAACAATTTCAGACTCTGACATTCAAAGAGTATGTGTTTGCCAGAAAAAAAAAAGATTCTCCACATATGCATTTAACATCTCTGCTGAACTTCGTTATAAAAGCGGTCAGCTTTATCCTGTTTGATAATGCCAAAATTTGCCTTAATCTGATTAGATTACTGAATGTACTTGATTGATTGATAGATTCCGGTTGTTGAATATTATTTATACTTTTATTTAAAACTTTGCCATTTTGCTGGTATACTTCCCTGACTTTGCTCCATGATGCTTTTTCTAGTAAGCGGTACCCCTCTTGTACGAACGTGCGTGCGTGCGTGCGTGCGTGCGTGTGTGTGTGTGTGTGTGTGTGATGCGCGCATTCATGCGCACATATACGCACGCATATACATACATACATGCATAACAAAAAGACATAATTTCCTACCCACACACACACACACACACACACACACACATATATACATATATATATATATATATATATATATATATATATATATATATATATATATATATATACACATACATACATAAGTATACGAAGATATATACTCAACACGCAGAATAACAAACAAAACGTCCAATTATATGTCAGGATGATTTTCTCATAAAATAAACGTGTTTATTTTTTTTCTTTGCATTCAGAATTTTACACACACACACAAAAATACGAAGGCTTATCAGAACACAAAAGAGTGGATTAATCAATACAAAAATAATAGATTCGCGTAAATATTCTGGTCAGGTCGATTCTGTTGATCAAAAACGTGAAGAAATGTACCCTTGAAATCACCACCTCCATTCTGCGGCATATCAAAAAAGAAAGAATATAGATAAACATACACAAATACGAAATAAAGTAAATGAAAACTGATATTCTCATTAAAAAAAAAAATGATGAGGGTGGCTGGGGAATGGTTAAGAAGATGATGGGCGAAAGTGCGTAACACTATGTGACATACAGGTTGACAGGTAGAGAGAGAGAGAGCGGGAGATAGATAAACAGAGACAGACAGACAGACAGAGAGATTTTAGGCAATACCCCTCATGAACGGGTGTACAGGGATTATTATACAAGAACAAAGCAGCTACAACAAAATATTATACATTCATAATCTTCATATCAACGGTCACGTCAAATGAAATGAGAGAGAGAGAGAGAGAGGGGGGGGGGAGGGGAAGGGGCAGTGAAGGAGGTGTGAGGGAGAGAAATAGAACGAACGAACAAAATTTTATTTCAACAGGGTCATGGAATTAGCAATGGTACGTGTTTTTTAGCCACAGACAGACAGACAGACAGACAGACAAAGACATGGATGGATGGAAGTACGGTACGGACGGATGCACTCATCATGTGGACGGATGCACGTATGGATGGATGGATGGATGGATGGATGAGCCAGACGGACACAAGGACGGATAGATATCTCCTAAATGAATGAGCCCAAGGACTTCATTTTTTTTATATATCATATGTGCTGAAAAGAACCTTGCTGGACCTCAAGAACCTCTCCTTTCAACTGTGAAGAGACGCAAGCTGATATGGTTTGGACACAACACTCGACACACCAGCTTGTCCAAAACAATCATGCAAGGACACCATCGAGGGCGGGAGAAGAAGAGGAAGACAGCGGAAGAACTGGCATGAGAACATCAAACAATGGACCGGACTCCACACACGTGAGCTGCTGCCAGCGGCTGCCGGACAGAGACAGATGGAGAAGGGAGGTTGCGTCTGCGGTCCTCAGGCTTCCCCCAACGACTACTTTGTAGTTATGGGCCTGAGGTTGAGGTTGAGGTTGAGGTTGAGGCTGAGGCTGAAAAGACAACAACAGATAGTCTTGACTCACTTGACTGGCTGCAAACCACATACTGTACTCCCGTCTGAAATCACAACGTAAATAAGTTGATTCCAATTCTTGATTGAATGATTGATTGATTGATTGAATGAATAAACAAATAACTGAACAAATAGACATAGAATATAAATAAATAGATAAATGAATAACTCAATCGAATAAATAAAAATAAAATTGTTGCTTACAGCCCAGTCGACGGCCCAGGGCCATAATTATCAGGACTGCCCAACTGCACAAAATGTTTGTCCAACCGTGTTCCATTCAACACAAAATACGAAACATATTGAGAAAGAAAAGAAAAGAAAAGAAAGAAAGAAAGAAAGAATCCGCCAAAGACACTAAGAATAAAAGAAACAAAGGCAGTAAACCGTTCTGGATGCACACACAC
>NC_134877.1:17140851-17145851 GCF_041734735.1 Babylonia areolata | reverse complement strand
GTGTGTGTGTGTGTGTGTGTGTGTGTGTGTGTGTGTGTGTATGTGTGTGTGTGTGATTTCAAGCTATTTCTTCGTCTGACAAAGTCTTTTGTTTATTCAGTTATTCATTCATTCATTTATTTATTTATTTATTTATTTATTAACCCTTTCTATACTGTGCCACACACACACACACACACACACACACACACACACACACACACACACACACACACACACACACACACACACATTTATATATACATATAAGATGCTCTTCAAACGTCGAGAGAAAAAGCGGAAGTGACGCAAAACAGCGGAGTAGACTTTTGGCTCTGCTCTCTAAAACTTTGAAAATCCCACCAATGGCTGGCCGGGGTCAGTCTTTCTTCATGTTCGCGGTGAACACTACTGCTGTTTTCCGTTCGCTTCGTTTGTCCCGTTCTTCTTGTTCTCCATCATCATCATCCTTCTTCTTCTTCTTCTTCTTCTTCTTCTTCTTCTTCTTCTTCTTCTTCTTCTTCTTCTCCTCCTCCTCCTCCTCCTCCTCCTCCTTCTTCTTGTTCTCCATCATCATCATCATCTTCTTCTTCTTCTTCTTCTTCTTCTTCTTCTTCTTCTTCTTCTTCTTCTTCTTCTTCTTCTTCGCCTCCTCCTCCTCCTCCTCCTCCTTCTTCTTCTTCTTCTTGATACTTTTTCGTGGAACATTTTGCTCTTGTTGTTGATGTTGTTGTTGTTGTTTTAAAACCTTCCCTTTTGTCTTATTTTGAATCTCCGTGTCATTCATTCATTCATTCATTCATTCATTCATTCACACAGATGCACTCTTATATTATTGGAGGCACCAAGTTTCGTTAATTCTCTGTTGGCTGCACGTCAGTCAACTAACTGCTTTCCAAAACTAGCTGCTGCATTTGGTTGTCAGTTCATGACAGAAGCTATGCATGTCGACATGTCATTTGGTCTGTACAGGTAACAACAACAACAACAACATACTGGACTGACAAATAGTTACAGGGCCAGGGAACAAGAAAAATTAAAATTTAAAGGCAAAAAGTGCTGCACCAAGAAAGCTTCGGTAAAATTAAAATTTTGGTCTGCATCAGCATGGGTAAACAGCTTCATTTAGAGGAAAACGGTATTTAAAAAAAAAGAAGTAAAAATAAATAATAATGATAATAATAATCATCATCATCAGCATCATCATCATCATCAACAGCAGCATCATCAACAGCATCATCATTATAAAAAATTTTAAAAAGAATAATGATAATAAAAAGAACGGCACTGTACTTCTTGGCTAAGATATCATCAGGATAAACATTATTTTTCCCTCTGTATTACTTTAACTCACTCAGTACGGCCAGTCCTCTCTTCTCCTCTACACAGACCCTTCGGATGTCCAGTGGGTGTCTGAATGACCCAACCTTTAGCTTCTGTCGTCAGAACTGTGGTATTCTTTGTCAACATTCACGTCTTCAGTATAAGAGCCTTCCGCTTGCAATATTTTGATGATGGTAATTGGGGTGAAACGCTGTAAACGTCGTCTCTTTCGCCGTTCGTATGGAAAGAGTTAATGTGCTCTCCAAAGGAAACGTAGATGTAGTGTAGTGTATATTACATATGTCCGAACGCAGTGACGCCTCCTTGAATAAGTGAAAGTGAAAGTGAAACTGTGTCCACATTATGACAAATAGTGTTTGTTGAGTGTCCAGAAGAAAAGAAAAAAAAAAAAAAAGATGTCATCGTACTGCATCATAACTGTACGGACTCAGCTGCCTTCATGTTCACAACTGCAGATACACGACGATTAGCAGAGCAGTTCATCGTCATGTGTAGTTGAAAAAAAACTATTCTCGACTTACGTACAATGGTTTCACCACAACAACGGGGGTCCAGAGTCATTATCAGTTTCTTGGACTGAAAAAGAAATCCCGGGGAAAGCAGAAAAAAAAAAACACAGATGTTGTATTGTTTGTTTGCTTTGATGTCGCGTGTGTGTGTGTGTGTGTGTGTGTGTGTGTGTGTGTGTGTGTGTGTGTGTCTGTGTGTGTGTGTCTGTGTGTGTGTGTGTGTGTGTGTGTGCGTGTGTGTGTGTGTGTGTGTGTGTGTGCGTGTGTGTTAGCAAGCAAAGACACTGTACTTTCTTTTTCACACGTTCTCTGTTTCAACACCTTCCTCTCTTCTGTTCAGCCTGGAACCGAACGTTGTGCCATACTACAACCGTCCCTGCCTGGTGTTTACGCATTCCTGGGAAGAAGAAGAAGAAGAAGAAAGAGAAAAAAAAACAATGTCACGATCTCGATACATTCCCAGGAATAAGCCACAGACTTTTTTTTTTTTCTTTTTTTTTTTCAAATGCCAAAAAGAAGAAGAAGAAAAGAAAAAAAATGACGACGACAACGACGACGACGCCTAAACAGCGGCGCCAATACAAACAGGTAAATACAAGCCCCTTCCAACAATAAACGGGGCTGCTGCATTTTGTTCGGCATAGTTCCCCCCCCCCCCCAAATAAACTGACTTGCTAGCACTTTGCGCTTGCGGCTGTCTTGTCTGTTTTGGCCTTTGTTTCATTTTCATTGTCTTTGTTTCTGTCCTTTGTTTTTCTCTTTTTTTTTTCTTTTTTTTTAACCGGGGTCCAATAGCAGGCGGGAACAGCTTGTGTTGTGTTTTTTGGGGGAAAGCACACAGACTATGAGGTGGTGGGGATGAGGGTGGGGGAGAGGGTGAGGGAGGGTGGGGGGTTGGGGGCAGGGGGGGGGGGGCGGCTTGCTTCAACAAGGAGACTGACATCATGACAGTACAGGCTCTGGGGGCTGCCTTGGTTGTTGTTCTTGGATCCCATTGACAACAGATGGCTGAGCACTGCGGCCTCTCCTCGGGCCGTCCTTCCGCTTTGCCTGTTCTCTTCTGGCCTTCTCTGGCTGGGTTGTTGGGGGCTGAGGGTGGGGTGGTGGGGCGGTGGGGCGGTGGGGTGAGGTCTGTCTTCTCACTGTCTCACTGCCTCTGCAACACACACCCCCACAGAAGATCCAAGTTAGGGTCATAACATGAGTTTTGGTTGTGTGTGTGTGTGTGTGTGTGTGTGTGTGTGTGTGTGTGTGTGTGTGTGTGTGTGTGTGTGTGTGTGTGTGTGTGTGTGTGTGTGTGTGTGTGTGTGTGTGTGTGTGTGAACGAACCAACGAACGAACGAACGAAATTATATTTTTCCAGGGTATTGAGATAAGCATAATGACAAGAATGGGATAAGAAAGAGACAGACAGACAGACAGACAGAGACAGACAGAGACAGACAGACACAGAAAGAGCACCCCCACCCCCCCCCCCTCTCCGTCGAGAAACAATCATGCAACTAGAAGGACAACAGTGGATTGTGAACCTCACACAAGTGGAGTGTGTAACTTTGTAACATTGTTACTGTAACGTGAAGAAGAGATGAGATGGTGACACAACAGAGAGGCAGAGACAGAGACACAGAGATAGAGAGAGAGAGAGAGGCAGAGACAGAGACAGGGAGAGAGAGAGGCAGAGACAGAGACAGAGAGAGAGGCAGAGACAGAGAGAGAGAGAGGCAGAGACAGAGACAGAAAGAGAGAGAGAGAGGTAGAGAAAGAAAGAGAGAGAGGCAGAAACACAGAGACAGAGAGAGAGAGAGAGGCAGAGACAGAGGGAAAGAAACAGAGACACAGAGAGAGAGAGGCAGAGACACAGAGAGAGAGGCAGAGACAGAGACACACATAGAGGCAGAGACAGAGACAGAAAGAGAGTGAGAGAGGTAGAGAAAGAGAAAGAGAGAGAGAGAGAGAGAGGCAGAAACACAGACAGAGACACACACAGAGAGAGACAGAGACAGAGAGAAAGAAGCAGAGACACACAGAGAGAGAGGCAGAGACACACACAGAGAGGGAGAGAGCGGAACAGGGAGAAAGGGGAAGGGGTGAGAGGGGGGGGAGGGAGACGCGGGGAGAGTGAGAGGGGGAGAGAGAGAGAGGAGAGAGAGAGAGACAGGAGAGAGAGAGGAAAGAGAGAGAAAGAGGAGAGAGAGAGAGGGAGAGAGAGAGACAGGAGAGAGAGGAGAGAGACAGAAAGAGGAGAGAGAGGGAAGAGAGAGAGAAAGAAACACAGAGAGAGGGGGAGACAGACAGACAGAAAGAGAGAGAGGGGGGAAGAGAGACGAGAGAGAGGGGGGAGAGAGAGAGAGGAGAGGAGAGAGAAAGGGTGGGGGGGAGAAAACTAACGCAAGATGGGGAGAGTGAGAGGGGAGAGAGAGAGAGAGAGAGAGAGAGAGAGAGAGAGGGAAGAGAGAGAGAAAGAAACACAGAGAGAGGGGGAGACAGACAGTCAGAAAGAGAGAGAGGGGGGAAGAGAGACGAGAGAGAGAGGGGGGAGAGAGAGAGGAGAGGAGAGAGAAAGGGGGGGGAGAAAACTAACGCAAGATGGGGAGAGTGAGAGAGAGAGAGAGAGAGAGGGAGAGAGAGAGAGAGAGAGAGAGACAGGAGAGAGAGAGAGGGAGAGGGAGAGAGAGACAGGAGAGAGAGAGGGAGAGAGAGAGACAGGAGAGAGAGAGAGAGGGAGAAAGAGACAGGAGAGAGAGAGAGAGGGAGGGAGAGAGAGAGGGAGAGAGAGAGACAGGAGGGAGAGAGAGAGGGAGAGAGAGACAGGAGAGAGAGAGAGAGGGAGACAGGAGAGAGAGAGGGAGAGAGAGACAGGAGGGAGAGAGAGAGGGAGAGAGAGACAGGAGAGAGAGAGAGAGGGAGACAGGAGAGAGAGAGAGAGAGAGAGACAGGAGAGAGAGAGAGAGGGAGAGAGAGACAGGAGAGAGAGAGAGAGAGAGAGACAGGAGAGAGAGAGAGAGAGAGAGAGAGAGAGAGAGAGAGACGACTCGCAGTGAAGTGAGCAAACACCGGAATACCAACCAAATGACAACACAACCTCAATTTCCGTCCTGATCCTGTTGACGGATGAGACACTATGTTTCGTCATCCCTGTACGTCAGTATCTTTCGTAACCAGAAGTTG
>NC_134877.1:17135851-17138351 GCF_041734735.1 Babylonia areolata | reverse complement strand
AAGAAGAAGAAGAAGAAGAAGAAGAAGAAGAAAGAGGAGGAGGAGAGGAAGAAGAAGGAGGAGGAGAGGAAGAAGAAGGAGAAGAAGAAGAAGAAGGAGGAGGAGAAGAAGAAGAAGAAGAAGAAGAAGGAGGAGGAGGAGGAGGAGGAGGAGAGGAAGAAGAAGAATAAGAATATAAAAAAAAGGAGGAGGAGGAGGAAGAAGTAGGAGGAGGAGGAGAAGAAGAAGAAGAAGGAGGAGGAGGAGGAGGAGGAGGAGGGGTAGAAGAAGAAGAAGAAAGAGGAGGAGGAGGAGGAGAAGAAGAAGAAGAATATAAGAAAAGGAGGAGGAGGAGGAAGAAGGAGGAGGAGAGGAAGAAGAAGAATATAAAAAAAGAGCAGGAGAAGAAGAAGAAGAAGAAGAAGAAGAAGAAGAAGAAGAAGAAGAAGAAGAAGAAGAAGAAGAAGAAGAAGAAAGGGAGGAGGAGGAGGAAGAAGAAGGAGGAGGAGAAGAAGAAGAAGGAGGAGGAGGAGGAGAAGAAGGAGGAGGAAGAAGAAGAAGAAAGATGAAAGTGGTATTGAGGTGTGTGTGTTGGGGGGTGGGGGAGGCTACGGGAAGGGTGGTGGTGGTGGAGGGGGGGGGGTGGAGATCAAAGATGAAGAGAAAAGGGGATGGAAGTGTTGCGAGAGAGTGGAGTTAGGGGTTGGTGGGATGGGGGGGGGGGGGGGGGAGGGGGGGGGGGGGGGGGCAAGGGGGGGCTGGGAGAATGGAGTGTATCTTCCAGGTTTGTGATGGTGCAAGTCCAATTCATTTATACGTTCCGTGTTTGGCACAGGGTTAGGTTTTGGGGGCGTGGGGGGAGGGGGGAGGCGGGGGCGTGTGGTGGAGATGGGCTTAGGAGCGTGGGGAAGGGGGCGTGTGGGTGGGGGGGGGGGGATTTGTGGAAGAGAAGGTGTGGGTTGGGGTGGGGTGGGGGAGGTAGTACCAGTGCGGATGGGGACACGGGTAAAGAACTGAGGAAAATCAAAAAAGTCTGGAAGCTGAATGTTCGCTAAGCAAATAAACCTATTTGCACTGAGCATTAGAACGACTTCAAAGCAGGGAAATGATGATATAAGAAATATGGATAATCTAGCACCGCCGTGATTAATGATGATGATAATAATAATAATAATAATAATAATAATAATAATAATAATAATAATAATAATAATAATAATAATAATAATAAAGTATTCATCTAAATATGACGTGTGCCGTCTGGCTTTACTTCAGTTTCAGCTTGGAAGAGGCGTCAAAGCGCGCAAACTGATCCATAAACGCTTCACCACATATGCTTAAAACAAAGTGGAGAGAGGAGCAGATGCCTTGCCTAAGTCTAAACCCAACGTGCCGGCCACGGCACCTGTGGTCAGGTTCTTGAAAGCTTACCCTAAATATGTATAAATATGGAGTGATGGCCTAGAGGTAACGCGTCCGCCTAGGAAGCGAGAGAATCTGAGTGCGCTGGTTCCAATCACGGCTCAGCCGCCGATATTTTCTCCCCCTCCACTAGACCTTGAGTGGTGGTCTGGACGCTAGTCATTCGGATGAGACGATAAACCGAGGTCCCGTGTGCAGCATGCACTTGGCGCACGTAAAAGAACCCATGTCATCAAAAAGGGTTGTTGCTAGCAAAATTCTGTAGAAAAAATCCACTTCGACAGGAAAAACAAATAAAACTGTACGCAGGTAAAAATATACCCAAAAAATAGGTGGCGCTGTAGTGTAGCGACGCGCTCTCCCTGGGGAGAGCAGCCCGAATTTCACACAGAGAAATCTGTTGTGATAAAAAGAAATACAAAATACAAAATAAAACAGCCCACTTCCCCCACCCCCCAAAAATATGAAACATGACTTCCAAATTCCCCAAACGCTTCTAAGCAAGCTAAAGGATGTCTACGTTAACTCACTCAGTACGGCCAGTCCTCTCTTCTCCTCTACACAGACCCCTCGGATGTCCAGTGGGTGTCTGAATGACCCAACCTTTAGCTTCCGTCGTCAGAACTGTGGTATTCTTTGTCAACATTCACCTCTTCAGCATAAGAGCCTTCCACTTGCAATATTTTGATGATGGTAATTGGGGTGAAACGCTGTTAACGTCGTCTCTTTCGCCGTTCGTATGGAGAGAGTTAAAAACATGGGCTGCGAACGTTTACTAACAATGGGTGCTTAGGCCACGTTTATGTTTAGCGATTTCTACACAATGAATGATAAGGCTACTTTTCTTCATGTATCGATATCCAAACGATGGATGAGTAGGCTGCATTTACATCATGCGATTTCCAAAGTGTGGACGGTTAGGCTACGTTTAGATTCAGCACTTTGCGCGCGCGCGTGTGTGTGTGTGTGTGTGTGTGTGTGTGTGTGTGTGTGTGTGTTTGTCTGTGTGTGTGTGTGTGTGTGTGTGTGTGTGTGTGTGTGTGTTTGGTTTGTTTGTTTTTGTTGTTTTAGTTTGTTTTGTGTGTGTGTGTTTGGTTGG
>NC_134877.1:17120851-17123351 GCF_041734735.1 Babylonia areolata | reverse complement strand
ACTTTTGATTCGCTGTACTCTCTTCGGTGGCTGAGTCTTCAAAACAACAAAATAAAATCAATAAACGAGCATACCTTCAGCAAGGACTTGCTTGATGGCCTGTTCCACTTTGAAGTGGGCTTCAACCCATTTCTATGCTCCTGTGATCTGAGGTGGTTTGCACGCTGGTTCCAGTCGCGGCAGTCTTCCCTCTTCAAAGGCCAGGCCGTGCAGAAAAGCTACAAGTGCTACAACTCTGCTGGGACGGCCACGACGACCTTGGCCGAGTTCTTCATGGCGGACCAGGCGTGTCTGCTGAGCCAGGAGGCCAGCCTCCTCCTCATCCAGACCTGCAGCATCTTCATTGCCTCCCTGCTGCTCGTCTCGCTGCTGTTCCGCTACCGCTGGTACATCCGCCTGCTGATGTACGAGGTCTTTCGGGGCCGGGACGCACTCAGGAGACAGAGGCTCCAGGCCGACGACTTTGACTTCGACGTCTTTGTGTCCTACGCGGCGCCAGACCTTCCCTGGGTGCGTGGGCATCTCCTGGCCAAGCTGGAGGGCGAGATGGGGCTCAGGCTGTGCGTGCACGAGAGGGACTTCCTCCCGGGCAACAACATCGTGGACAACATCGTGCAGTGCGTGGAGAAGAGCAAGAAGGTCCTCATGGTCTTCTCCCGGCACTTCGTGCGCAGCCAATGGTGTCAGTTCGAGCTGTCCCTCTGCCTGTCGCACGTGCTGGACTACGATGACGCTCTGATAGTGGTGTGCGTAGATGACGTCACCTCGCGTCACGTGGCGACGTCGGCCATGATGGCCGTGCTGAAGACCACGACCTACATCCAGTGGAGGGGGCAGGGGGATGGCGAGGGGGAGGAGGAGCCGGGGGCTGAGGCCGCGTTCTGGGGACGTCTGCGTCTGGCTCTGGAGGAGATCCTCCCTCACCACGAACACCCTGTGTGATTGTGTGTCTGTCTGTCTGTCTGTCTCTCCCTCTCTCAATCTTTTTCTCTATCTGTCTGTCTGAGTCTAAAGCTCTTTGTGTGTGTGTGTGTGTGTGTGTGTGTGTGTGTGTGTGTGGAACCGTACTGAATGCTAGCGATGTGAGAATTATGATTATCTTTCTTTATAGAACAAGAAGAAGAAGGAGAAGAAGAAGAAGAAAGTTAAGACATTTGCTCACATGTTTTTCATATTCGTCTTTAATGTTTGTTGATGTTATTGTCACCTTGATATTATTAATAATGATAATAATGTTATTGTTATTTTCATCCGTAACCGTCAGACGGTTATCTACAGTACATCCAGATGCGTTGGAGACTATCATTGATCTATAAACAGAAAGCATTTCAAAGGCACGGAAACAAACGTGGTTTACGCACTGCCCAGTGTGTTACGTGACACATGATAATGAAACCAAAGAATATAAAAAACATACCATGTTATGTCCATGTGGACATTAAACAACTTTCAATGGTATAAATACGTTAGATTGGGGTATTACGTGAGCACGTGTGTGTGTGTGTGTGTGTGTGTGTGTGTGTGTGTGTGTGTGTGTGTGTGTACGTGTACGTGTGTGTGTGTGTGTGTGTGCGTGCGTGCGTGAATATATGTGCGTGCGTGCGTGCGTGTGTGTGTGTGTGTGTGTGTGTGTGTGTGTGCGTGCGTGAATATGTGTGCGTGCGCGCGTGTGTGTGTGTGTCAGCGCGAGCGTGCAAGCGTGCGATTTTTGTTTCTTCAGAAGACGGGCTTTTTTTTTTTTGCTTTTTTTTCTTTCTTTTTTTTTTTTTTTTTTTTTTTTGCAACAGTACTTTGTAAATGAGATGAATGTGATTGTTTTGCCATTATGTGATGACCTTGTTTCCTGATGGAAGACCAAGACAAACCCGTCATTAATCTGCACATGAAACAAGATTCACCCATCCTTTTTTTTTTTTTTCTCTCTCAATGATTTTGTAGAATTATTTTCCCTTTTTTTTGCCTATTTTTGGCTCGTTTTTGTTGATAGTGGTGGTGGTGGAAGTGGTAGTGATGTATACATGCACGTGTGCATGTGCGGATATATATATATATATATGTGTGTGTGTGTGTGTGTGTGTGTGTGTGTGTGTGTGTGTGTGTGTGTGTGTGTGAGCTTCATGTCGTGTCTAAACGATGTGTTAATTTACTCACAGGTGTGTGTTAACACATTGCATGTTTCCTCTCTTTCTCCCTTTGTTTTTTTTTTTTTGTGTTTTTTTTTTGTTTTTTTTCAAAATTGTTATTATCTTAATCCGTGACAATAAACCTGGTCAGCGCTCACCAAACTTCGTGTAACTGACTGTTGAACTTGACCGGCTGATTGGCTGGTAGGGAGTGTGCCTCTCTCTCTCTCTCTCTCTCTCTCTCTCTCTCTCTCTCTCTCTCTCTCTCTCTCTCTCTCTCTCTCTCTCTCTCTCTGTCTCTGTATCTCACTGTGTGTGTGTGTGTGTGTGTGTGTGTGTATCTCACTCTCTCTCTGTCTCTGTCTCTCTCTCTCTGT
>NC_134877.1:17110851-17113351 GCF_041734735.1 Babylonia areolata | reverse complement strand
GAGGAGGAGGGGAGGGGAGGAGGAGGATTAGAAATAAGAGGAGTAGGAATAGGAGGGGGAGGAGGAGGAGGGGGAGGAGGAGGATTAGAAAGAAGAGGAGTAGGAATAGGAGGGGGAGGAGGAGGAGGGGGAGGCGGAGGATTAGAAAGAAGAGTAGGAATAGGAGGGGGAGGAGGAGGAGGGGGAGGAGGAAGATTGGAAAGAAGAGGAGTAGGAATAGGAGGAGGGGGGAGGAAGAGGGGAGGAGGGGAGGAGGAGGAGGGGAGGGAGGAGGAGGATTAGAAAGAAGAGGAGTAGGAATAGGAGGAGGAGGAGGGGGAGGAGGAGGATTGGAAAGAAGAGGGTAGGAATAGGAGGGGGAGGAGGAGGAGGGGGGAGGAGGAGGAGGGGGAGGAGGAGGATTGGAAAGAAGAGGAGTAGGAATAGGAGGGGGAGGAGGAGGAGGGGGAGGAGGAGGAGGAGGGGAGGAAGAGGAGGAGGGCGGAGGAGGAGGAGGAGGAGGGGAGGAGGAGGAGGGGGAGGAGGAGGGGGTGGGGGAGGAGGGGAGGATTGGAAAGAAGAGGAGTAGGAGGAGGAGGAGGAAAAGAAGACGGAGGAGGAGGATTGGAAAGAAGAGGAGTAGGAGGAGGAGGAGGAGGAAAAGAAGAAGGAGGAGGAGGATTGGAAAGAAGAGGAGTAGGAATAGGAGGGGGAGGAGGAGGAGGAGGGGGGAGGAGGAGGAGAAGGAGGGTGAGGAGGTGGAGGAGGAGGGGAGGAGGAGGAGGAGGAGGGGAGGAGGCGGAAGAGGGGGGAGGAGGAGGAGGAGGAGGAAGAGGGGGAGGAGGAGGAGGGGTGGAGGAGGAGGAGGAGGGGAGGAGGAGGAGGAGGGGACGAGGAGGAAGAGGGGGGAGGAGGAGGAGGAGGAGGGGGAGGAGGAGGAGGGTGAGGAGGAGGAGGAGGGGAGGAGGAGGAAGAGGGGGAGGAGGAGGAGGAGGAGGGTGAGGAGGAGGAGGAGGAGGGGAGGAGAAGGAAGAGGGGGGAGGAGGAGGAGGGGGAGGGGAGGAGGAGGGGGAGGAGTAGGGGGAGGAGGAGGAGGAGGATTGGAAAGAAGAGGAGTAGGAGGAGGAGGAAAAGAAGAAGGAGGGGTGGAGAGAAAAGGAGAAAGAGAAGGAAGACAGAGGAAGAGAGCTTCGACATCTCAAGGAACTTGATTTGTGCTGAAAGAGAGAAGAATCTTACTGCAGCCGCAGCGAGGAGGAGGGAGAGGAGGAGGAGGAGGGGGGAGGAGGAGGAGGGGGGGGAGGAGGAGGATTGGAAAGAAGAGTAGGAGGAGAAGGAGGGAAAGAAGAAGGAGGAGGAGGAGGAGGATTGGAAAGAAGAGGAGGAGGAGGAGGAAAAGAAGGAGGGGGGGAAGAGAAGGAAGACAGAGGAAGAAGAGGAGGACTGGAAAGGAGAGGGGTAGCAGGAGGAGAGGGAAAAGAAGGAGGAGGAAGAAGAAGAAAAGGAGAAGGAAGACAGAGGAAGAAGAGGAGGATTGGAAAGAAGAAGAGCAGCAGGAGTAGAAGGAGGAAAAGAAGAAGGAGGAGGAAGAGGAAGAAGAAAAGGAGAAGGAAGACAGAGGAAGAACAGGACTGGAAAGAAGAGGGGTAGCAGGAGGAGAGGGAAAAGAAGGAGGAGGAAGAAGAAGAAAAGGAGAAAGAGAAGGAAGACAGAGGAAGAGGAGGAGGACTGGAAAGAAGAAGAGCAGCAGGAGTAGAAGGAGGAAAAGAAGAAGGAGGAGGAGGAAGAAGAAGAAAAGGAGAAGGAAGACAGAGGAAGAAGAGGAGGATTGGAAAGAAGAAGAGCAGCAGGAGTAGAAGGAGGAAAAGAAGAAGGAGGAGGAGGAAGAGGAAGAAGAAAAGGAGAAGGAAGACAGAGGAAGAAGAGGACTGGAAAGGAGAGGGGTAGCAGGAGGAGAGGGAAAAGAAGGAGGAGGAGGAGGAAGAAGAAGAAGAAAAGGAGAAGGAAGGCAGAAGAAGAAGAGGAGGATTGGAAAGAAGAGGGGTAGCAGGAGAAGGAGGAAAAGAAGAAGAAGGGGGAGGAAGAAAAGGAGAAGAAGGGGGGGGGGGAGAAGAAGAAGGAGGAGGAAGAAAAGGAGAAGGGAAAGGAAGAAAGAAAGGATGAGATCTTCGACAACTCAAAGAATTTGTGCTGAAAGAGAGAGAAGGGTGGGAGGTGGGAGGGCGGAGGGGGAGGGGATTGTGGGGTGTGTGTGTGTGGGGGGGGGGGGGGGGAGCATGGCATATTGCAAACCCACAAGGGAAGAGGTGGATTAAGAAGAGGACATGGAGAATGAGTCAAAAGAGGAGGATATATTCCACAAGTTGTGTTGAAAGAGAGATAAGAGTCGTACTGCAACGCTGCAGGAGAAAAAAAAAAAAAAAAGGAGGTGTGCGGGAGTCGTAAAGGAAGAGACGTAGGAGAGAAGGCGGACGAGGAGAATAAGGTAAAAGGACTGAGAAAGAGGAGGAGACGTTCAACA
>NC_134877.1:17095851-17098351 GCF_041734735.1 Babylonia areolata | reverse complement strand
AAAATAAATCCTTTCACGAACCACGTCTCATATCGCCCTCTCAAAGAACACATCATACATTGAAGTTGCCACACGTCTTCTTCAGCCTTTCACAACTTTCACATCACACACACACACACACACACACACACACACATCACACCACGTCTTCTTCAGCCTATCACATATCTCTCTCTCTCTGTCCCTGTCACACACACACACACACACACACACACACACACACACGCACACACGCCGCCCCCCCACCCCCGCCCCCCACGCAACACCGCCCCCCCCAGCCCCCCCCACACACACACACCACCATCACAACCCCACACACACACACACCATCACCCCCACCCTCACCCCACCAACGCACCCTCCCAACCCACACACACAACACTCAAACACTCACTTCATCGTCACTGGCCAGCCATTGAGGAGGTCCAGGCACCCTCCATCCTCCAGACGGAGAAAGCGTAGGACAGACACTCGCTGGCCACATAGCTGCACGAGGCGCCTTGCATCACGTCGCCAGCATCCTCGCCCACGACCCCGACCCCGACACCGGGCCCGGGACCAGGCTGCTGTTGCTGTTGCTGGTGGTGCTGGTGGTCCTGATGCTGGTCGTCGGAGCGCAGCACCTGGTAGAGGAAGTCTATGTAGCGCGTGGCCAGCTTGAGCGTCTGGATCTTGCTCAGCTTGTCCGAGGGTAAGGTCGGGATGATCTGTCGGAGCTGGGCGAAGGCCTCGTTCAGCGACTGGGTCCTCTGCCGCTCGCGGACGTTGGCCATGATCCGCTGGGTCTGCAGGTCCTCCAGGCTCTGCGGCTTCTTGGACTTCTTCTGCCCCCCGCGGCTCGTCGTCGTCGTCATCGTCGTCGTCGCCCCTCCTCCTCCTCCTGCTGCTGCTCTGGCGGCTTCTCCTTTGTGGGAGGTGGTGTTGGTGTTGGTGGTAGGGGTGGTGATGGGTGGGGTGAGGGGAGTAGTGGTGGTGGAGGACGAGGAGGAGGTTGTTTCCGGGCTGCTGCTGCTACTGCTGCTGCTGCCCCCCACCACTACCACCCTTCCCCCTCCTCCTCCTCCCCCAACCCCGCGGCTGTCCCTGAAACCTAACAGCGTTGAAGCACACAGGCTGCTGCTCTGACTGGCAGAATCCATGCCGTCTGCATCCTCCTCCTCCTCTTCCTGCTCGTCGTAGTCCTCCTCGGAAAGACCCGTGCTGAGAGACACGCTCCTCCTTTTGCAGTCCACCACCATGCCTTCTTCCTCCTCCGTCTCGTTCTCGGGAGAGTCTCCCAGCAGCAGGGAGCGCGGCCTCTTTCGGCTGAGGGGCCCCGTGGGGTAGAGGCCCAGAGCCAGGCCCAGGCAGCCCTCCTGCCCGTCCACCACCAGTCTCTCGTCCTCGCTGTCTGTCTCTACCTTCAGGCCCTCCACGTCCACCACCTCGCTCTCCTGCTGCCGCTGATGATGATGCTGATGCCTTTTGATGCTGCTGCTGCTGCTGCTGTTGCTAATGCTGATGCCTCCGCTCTGGTGGTGGTGATGAAGGTGGTGTTGGAGGTGGTGGTGGTGGTGGTGGTGGTGGAATTTGTAACTCATGTCCACCTCGTGGTGGAGGTGGTGGTTGTGGTGGTTGTGGTTGTGGAGGTGGTGGGGATGGTGGGGGTGGTCAGCACCCTGGCTGCTGTCGCTGTCCGTGTTGGTGCTGGAACCGTCGCTGCCTAGCGCCATGGGTCGATCCAGGACCATGGTTGGGAAGGCACAAGAAGGGAGGAGGGAGGAGGGGGGTGGGGAGGGGGAAGCGGGAGTGCGGGATGAGGGAAGGTGGTGGGTGGATGCTCGTTTGCCTGGGATTAAGGATGTAACAATGACGGCACTGTGCTGTGCTGTGCTGCACCGTGCCGTGCTGTGCTGTGCTGTGCTGCTAGGTTACACAAATGGCCTAGCAGTCAGCATACAAGAACGGCAACGACGCTGGGCTGCTAAAGAAAACGTCTTCATGGATATAACGAGCAATTTGCCTAGCTTCATGTGTGTACGTATACGTTCGTCCGCTTTCGTGAGTCAGTGTTATTGTTGCTGTTGCTGTTGTTGTTGTTGTTGTTGCTGTTGTCGCCGTTGTTATTGTTGCTGTTTCTGTTGTTGTTGTTGTTGTTGTTGCTGTTTGTGTGTGTGTGTGTGTGAGTGTTAGTTGTTGTTTTCGGGACCAAGTGCTTCCAACCTAGAGCTTCTAGTTGTCACCAATTCTTTCTTTCTTTCTTTTTTTTTGTGGATCCTATGAACCGAGTTCCTGGGTGACTCCGCAGTGTGTCGGCTGATGCTTAGGAGAGGAGATGTTACCCTTCCGTCTGTTTGTCCGTTTGTGTCTCACGAGGCTTTCTGTTCTTTTCTTTCTTCTTTTTTTTTCCCCCCCGTCTCAACCTGAAACCAAATAAATAAGTACGTGTTTGTTAATTAATTAATTTATTATTAAGTGGTGTCTTTTCTCTTCTTTTCATCAGGACAGCATGCGAGGAATG
>NC_134877.1:17080851-17088351 GCF_041734735.1 Babylonia areolata | reverse complement strand
ACCACTACCACCACCACTACAACAACAGCACCACTACCACCACAACCACCACCACCACAACAACAACAACAACAACACGACAACAGCAGCACCACTACCACCACCACCACAACAGCACCATTACCACTACCACCACAACAACAACATCACTACAACAACAAGGCCAATACCACCACCACCACAACAAAAACATCACCACTACCACCACCACCACCACAACAACAGCACCACTACAACAACAACAGCACCACTACAACAACAACAAAAACACCAACACTACCACATCACCAAGAAAACCACCACCACCACTACCACCACAACAACAACAACACCAACACCAACACCAAAAACAGCAGCAGCAACAACAATAACAACAACACTAGAAATACATAACGGAAAACAAAGACCCGCCACTGGGTAAGAACAATGAGAAGGAACGCAACCCCCACACCCCAAACCGTTCAACTGTATTACTCACTCTTCTGTCTGTCTGTCTGTCTGTCTCTCTATCTATCTATCTATCTCCCTCACACACACACACACACACACACACACACACACACACACACACACACACACACACACACCACATACTTTTATTTTCATTGGCTGGCCTGGACATCCGTTTGTTATTTACATTTAACCCCTCAACTGCTCATTGTACCTTGGTGAAATGAGATCAGTTCCGGCAGTTTGACATCAACTTTAAAACTGACGAAATTTAATTTCCTACTTTTTTTTCTTTTTTTTTCTTTTTTTTCTTTTTTTTGCGCGTACAGTACAGGTTCCACTGATGGAAGACACCAAACAAACCGTACTTGAAATGCAGTTCCAAGGGGTGAGGGAAAAGTTCAAATGAAGAACGGTCACTGATGGATATCCTGATCAATGTAGGCTCGACGTTGATAAATATCTCAATGGGGTGACACCCTTCACTGACGGAGCATTTTTTTTTTGTCAGCAGCAGTGAAGGCAGGTTCAGTTTTAATTTCTGCGCAGAAACCAAATTTGGTTCAGTGTGTGTGTACACGTGTGTGTGTGTGTGTGTGTGTGTGTGTCCTGTACTCATTTATTGTACAGTGAACGTGTGTGAATCATACTCACAAACCTAAACCTAACCAACGGCATACTAATAAATGACCTATGATGAATATCCGTGTCGCGTGAGTCATGTATTCGTGTTGACTAACTATGACCTCATGGTTCTCCTTGTTCTCTTTGTTTTAATTGTTTCTTTCTTTCTTGTTTCTTTCTTTCTTTCTTAATATATTTATATATCTATCTATTTTTTACGCAGACGTGGTGCAGCGTATATGAATTAGCCCCCACTGAAACTCCTTACGTTCCTTTCCTGCAAATCTTAGTATGTTTCAACAACAACGACGAAGACAACGACAACGACAACAAAACCAAGTAAGTAGAAACAATGCCAGACTGCTCTTATTATTATCATCATCATCATCATCATCATCATATTTGTTGCTGTTGTTGTTGTTGTTGTTAAAGTGGCAGTGAACATGGTCTGTCAACCATTCTCAATTTCACATATTTCCGTTCTGAACTGGTTCATATGACTGATTTTGATTTATCCAATAGACGTCTAAGAGAAACACCAATAGTAAAAAATAACATCACACACACACACACACACACACACACACACACACACGCACGCACGCACTGACACACACACACAACTATAAACAAGCGAAAAAAGAAAAAAAAGACATTACTACCGAAGTGAAACAAAAACAAAAACATAAACACATAAAAAAAAAATCAAAAAAATAATCAAACAAAACCAATCATAGAAGAAAAATTAATTCTTACCTCTAATCAAATCTCAAGCGTCTTTCACGGTGCGAAAGTCAAAACACACCAAGCCAGCCATGCCGTGTGGCTGGCTGCTGCCAGTCTTCCAAGTTGTGCCCCGCGCTAGCCTATACGATAACTCCTAAGCTTAGGGCTCCTCTTGCTAGGGAGAGAAAAGCGAAGCGAAAATTCCCACGCGTGTGTCTGTCTATCTTTCACCCCCTTTTCCCCCCCAAGTTACCGAGAAAACATCTTCTGCCTGGCCCAACCGGAAATCCTTCAATTACACGTGAGTCAAGCAGACACACTTTTCCTTTTCTCACCCCCACCACCACAACCTACTTTAAAAAAAAAAAAAAAAAAAAAAATCTTCTCCGTCACTACACTGATACACACACACAGAGAAACACGCACACAGAGAGAGAGAGAGAGAGGGAGAGAGAGAGTAACCGGAGTCCATTTACTTGCCTCAAATCACACGCTGTCCAAAAACTTGCTGTCACTTTTGTTGTTGTTGGTGGTGGTGGTGGTGGTGGTGGTGTCGCTTTAGCTCACTGACGCACACGATTAACGCCTTCACTCATCGGTTTAAAATTTTCTTTTGCTGGAAGACGATCGAGTAAGACGACGACTTCTTTTTTTTCAGTTAAAATATCCAACGACAACGACTATATATAACATGATTTTTTCTTTTTTAAGTCCAAGAACAATCAACTCTGTCAGGGCTATTCTTCCCTCCCCTCACTACACCGTTTTTCTCACCCACCAACAAACACGATGTCTACTACTATCACGCATGTCTGATGTCCCTGAAGACAGAGAAAGAGCACGATTGGCTCTTTTCTCAAGGAGTTTCGCCGCCCCCCCCCCCCCCCCCCCCCCCACGTCTCCCACACCGAAACCCCATCTCCCCCCCCCCACACACACACACACACTTCCCGAGCCCCCCTCCATCCCCCTTCCTTACCCACACGAAGAATTGAGCGAGCGGTTCTGTCCGGGCTACAAGCACAAGAACGACATGCAAGACGCTTCCCCGCACACACACACACACACACAAACACACAGAGAGAGAGAGAGAGAGAGGCACACAGACAGACAGAGAGAAAGAGACAAGGGAGATGGATAGAGAGAAAGCGAGAGATGCCGCACCACAGAGAGAGCGACACACACACACACACACACACACACACACACACACACAGAGTTCTGAGTTCTTCACACACACACACACACACACACACACACACACACACACACACACACACACACAGAGTTCTGAGTTCTCCACACACACACACACACACACACACACAGGTCTGACTTCTTCACACACACACACACACAGAAAGAGAGAGAGAGAGAGAGAGAGAGAGAGAGAGAGAATGCAGAAAGAGACAGAACTGAAGACAGCAGAGAGAAAAGGAGCACGGGCGTCCCGTTTCTTGCGCGCGGGGTTTTTAGTTGTTGTTGCTGTGCGCAGCTCAAATCAGCGTCGTTTCGTATAGTTGTAGTAGTGGTGGGACGGACGGACGGACGAAGCAGCTGAGCATTGAGGATCCAATCTCAATGTTGTGAGGACTTGTGTGTGTGTGTGTGTGTGTGTGTGTGTGTGTGTGTGTGTGTGTTTGCATGTATGTGTGTGCGTGCGGTGGAGGAGGGATGGTTATGGTGTTGGTGTTCCGTTTCAGAGTGGGGGAGGGAACGGGTGGGAGAAAGAATGAAGGAGAGGGAAGAAGATGGAACGGAGGGGGTGGGGAGGGAGGGGTGGGCGGGGGGGGGGGAGGTGAGTGCTGGTTGAGAGATGAGGGGATGAAGGGGCCGGGTGAAGGGAGTTCGGGGGGATGGGGGTTAGGGGGGGGGGTGGGAGAGGGGGCGGGGAAAGAAGTGACGAAGTTGGATTTATTTACTCAGTTTGAAGGTCGGCCTCTTTTAAAAAGAAGAGGGGTAACTTTTGCTGAACGGAATCACCGAGTGTATGTGTGTGTGTGTGTGTGTGTGTGTGTGTGTTGTGTGTACGAGAATGCTCACGTGTCTGTGGTTTGTAAACGCGCGCTCGCACACACACACACACACACACACACACACACACACACACACACACACATACGCTGAAACGTCTCACACATGATTTTATCAGTATAGTTTACTGATATTAACTTGAATACACTATCGCCATCAGCATAATGAGTGTTGAACTCTGCACATACCAATGATAAAACAGATAGCCAAACGACACGGAAGACCAGTGTCTATCTTCTGAATATGAAAAAAATAAAATAAAAAATTAATTATCATTAAATGATTTCCATCGACAACATATAATATAACCAACCTTTGTGTCAGCAGCAATGTCATGTGTCACGAAAACCAACTAAAAACAAAAATCATTTAATGATGAATAATTCCTACAATTATGTTTTTAATGACTGTTTTGAGAGACGCTTCTCATAATGACTACAAAAAATTAATGATGTGTTCAATATAATCAGAATCAGCAGATGAATTCGCCCTCACTGACTTTATTAACAGAAGCGGTGAACTTGCGAAACAATGACAACTTGATAACAAACTAAAACATTTGATTAGAAAATAGTAGAGGTTAAATGTTCCCCAAAATAGAAAAAAAAAAAAAAAAATCAAAGTAAAGCGATTTTTGTTATTGTCATTGTTGTTGTTGTTATCATTGTTATCATCATCATCATCATTATTGTTATTATTATTATTATTATTATTATTATTACACTATCAATAATGATAATTGATATATATATATATATATATATATATATATATATATATATATATAGCCGTGTTTATCATAAACCGAGTAGTATATTATGGTACAAAAGAATTACTGATAATTTACTGAATTAAAGGATAGAAAAGATCCAAACACGGGCCCAGGGACATATAGCTGGCCAGTCACAAAAGGGTTTTCTGTTGTTTTATATACAATAGTTAAGTGGAGTGATTGCCTAGAAGTAACGAGTCCGCCTTGGAAGTGAGAGAATCTGAGCACGCTGGTTCGAATAACGGCTCAGCCGCCGATATTTTCTCCCCCTCCACTAGACCTTGAGTGGTGGTCTGGACGCTAGTCATTCGGATTAGACGATAAACCGAGGTCTCGTGTGCAGCATGCACTTAGCGCACGTAAAAGAACCCACGGCAACAAAAAGGGTTGTTCCTGGCAAAATTCTGTAGAAAAATCCACTTCGATGGGAAAAACAAACAAAACTGCAAGCAGGAAAAAATACCAAAAAAATGGGTGGCGCTGTAGTATAGCGATACGCTCTCCCTGGGGAGAGCAGACCAAATTTCACGCAGAGAAATCTGTTGTGATAAAAAGAAATACAAATACAAGTAAAGAAGGGAAGGAGAGGAATAAAGACAGTGCCTGATAAAAGACACACACAAGAACACGTCAAAAAGTACATGTCAGATATAAGTGAATAGTAAGCACATCATATATTGCAATGGAAAGACTATCACTTGGTTTGGAGTAGGCAACAACATAACATAAATAATGCATATGTGTGAAGACCAAACACTGACAGCAAATGACATTTCTAATACATTCAAATACTGTGGTAAAAGTGGTTGAAGCTAAGCTATGCTGATTTAGTGAAAGTACACTGACAGTATAGATTTAAGTAAAGCTCATACTGTGTTTAAGTGACTCAAATGAATCAGTTATCAATGTAGCAATATACTGGCAAATTGAGAGACCAGATAGTCAGTGCTCAATAAATCATTGGAAGAACTATCATGGCTTAACCATTAAGTGGTGAATGAACTTACAAACTGAGTAATCCATTGCATCAAACATAAGCACGGTAAACATGGCCTGTGTTGTACATCTAAATCTCCTTGGCCTAAAAGCGGGGTAAGTGAAAACCTAACCTTTATCAGTGACAGCAAATGAGAAAAGAACGCGTCATTCACTAGAACATTCTGGAATAAAGGAATAAACTATCAGTTGGCACAGACGTCACGGACTGACGTTCGAAAAGAATGAAATGGAATACTCCTACAAGCATTATGACGACATGGCGATTATCCAGATCAAACATAGCTCAGCTGTGACTGAACAACAACGCAATTTTTGACTGGCTTGTGTAAACAAAGTGAGTCTATGTTTTAACCCGGTGTTCGGTTGTCTGTGTGTGTGTGTGTGTGTGTGTGTGTGTGTGTCCGTGTGTCTGTGTGTCCATGGTGAACTTTAACATTGACATTTTCTCTGCAAATACTTTGTCAGTTGACACCAAATTAGGCATAAAAATAGGAAAAATTCAGTTCTTTCCAGTCATCTTGTTTAAAATAATATTGCACTTCTGGGATGGGCACCAAAAACAAACAAAAAAAAAAAAAAAAAAAAAAAAAGAAGGCTAATTATATGCAAACTGCATTTACTGTTATATTTATATTTTTTGTATTCTCTAAACTTGGCACTTTGATCTGATATTCGACACAACAACAAGAGCAGTCCTTATTATCATTTTTTGTTCAAACAGGAACTTCTTTTGCTAAGCATGGAAGTTTTATTTATTTTGCAAACGTTTTGGTGCAGATAGTAAAAAGGGGAAATTACTCTGTAATTAATGCTAGGGGACTTAATTTGCCACAAGTGAGTCTTGAAGGCCTTGCCTCTCTTGTTCTGACAAAGTTTACCGACCTACGATACTATCAACATGCTTGTAATATGAACACAATCAATGTGTAGGACAGTTTATAGATCAACAACACACTCTATATGGAGTGCTTACAGCAGAATATTAGGCAGCAGTCTGGTTGTTTATTGTAGGTCTCCACATGGACCTCTTTTCAAAAAATAATCTACAAAAGTAGTGCATTTTTTTCCCCTAATCCCGCTTCCCCCGTCCCGCCTCTCACACACACCCTTCCAATATTGTGTTTTTTTCTTTCTCTAGTCACTGACATTCACCCTCTCAATTTTAGATTTTGTACTCTATCTTTTCCGCATTCTGTTTTCTCTCTCTCTCTCTCTCTCTCTCTCTCTCTCTCTCTCTCTCTCTCAGTTATAGATTTTGTACTCTATCTTTTCCGCATTCTGTTCTCTCTCTCTCTCTCTCTCTCTCTCTCTCTCTCTCTCTCTGACTGCCTGTCTGTCTCTCTCTCTTCCTTTCTTAGTCCCCTCCCCCTTGCCCCCCCCCCCTCCCACCTCAACCGCCCCACTTTTAATTCGAATATACAGACATGTCGATTTCGAATTAATACTAGCAATCATCATTATGATAGGAATGATAATAATCCAACTAACAATCATCATTATCATAGGAATGATAATAATCCAAAAAATATTAATAAAAAATATCATTTATTTTCAGTCTAATATCATCATCTTAGATGAACAGACTATAAATAAATAAATAAACGAACTTAGGCATCTGACTGTGTGTGATGCAGTCAATGTGTGCTTCAGAGCAGCACCTCGAAACAAGAGAGGCAAGGCCTTCAAGACTCACTTGTGATACACTTAATTGTATTGAGTATAATTTCAAAATGTAATGTTTAAGATGAGAAAGATCAGTTTAAAGCAAATTAAGTCCCCTAGCATTAATTACAGAGTAATTTTCCTTTTTTTACTATCTGCACCAAAACGTTTCCAAATAAATAAAAACTTCCATGCTTAGCAAAAGAAGTTCCTGTTTGAACAAAAAATGATAA
>NC_134877.1:17068351-17070851 GCF_041734735.1 Babylonia areolata | reverse complement strand
TTCGCCCTGCTCTCTTCTGTCTCTCTCTCTCTCTTTCTCTCTCTCTCCTTCTCTTTCTCAATGTCTCCCTCTCTGTCTCTCTCTTCTCTTCTTTCTTCTCTCTCTCCCTCTCTCTCTCTCTTTCTCTCTCTTCTCTCTTCTTTTTTCTCTCTCTCCCGCTCTTTCTCAATCTCTCCTCTTTCTCTTTCTCTCTCTTTCTCTCTCTCCTCTCTCTCTCCACCTCTCTCTTTCACGCTCTTTCTTTCCCCCACCCTTCCTTTTCTCTCTACACCCTCTCTTTCTCTGTCTGTCCCATTCCGCGCTAAATTTCGTCTGTCTATAATACCCGCTCTCTCTCTCTCCCTCTTTCAATCCTCTCTCTCTCTGTCTCTGTCTGTCTCCGTGCTCTCTCTCTCTCTCTCTCTCTCTCTCTCTCTCTCTCTCTCTCTCTTTCTCCTCTCTCTCTCTCTCTCTCTCTCTCTCTCTCTCTCTCTCTCTCCCTCTCTCTCTCTCTTTCCCCTGTCTCTCTCCGCTTGTCTCCGTTCTCTCTGTCTCTCTCTCTCTTTCTCCCGCTCTCTCTCTCTTCCTGTTCCCTCTCTCCTCTCTCTTACCCTGTCTCTCTCTGCCTGTCTCCACTCTCTCTCTCTCTGTCTCTCTCTCTCTCTCTCTCTCTGTCTCTCTCTCACACTCTCTCTCTCTCAGTGTTTTTTTCCCGCTCTCTATAACCTCAGCAAACTACGTGTTTGCATTACTCCCATTCTTACATCCGGTGAATAATAAGAATAAAAAAATTTTTAAAAAAATAAAATTTAGAAAAAAAGAAAGAAAAGAAGAAAGAATTCCCCTACCCCCTCCCTCTGTCGACTCAGAACAATAATTATGATTCGATCAGGAGAGCTGTTTTGGTTTCCTACCAGCGTGTCAGACATTAACGGAGCTTTGGTGGCAGATTTTCAGCATGTCAGAAAACGGAACTCAGAAATGCTCAGCAGATATGCGTTGAGCCCTAGGGACTTTAAGAGTCCGCCGTGGCTCAGCTCGCAAAGTGGCAGGATTGAAATTCTTTGCTCCCAACTACTGATCTTGTATGGCGCCGTCTTCGCTTGTTCCAGAAAATCCCGGCTGGCGTCTATGTAATGTTCGACCGTGTGGGAAGTTCGGGGTTTTGAGTGTGTGTGTGTGTGTGTGTGTGTGTGTGTGTGTGTGTGTGTGTGTGTGTGTGTGTGTGCGCGCGCGTGCGCGCGCGCGCGCGTGTGTGTGTGTGTGTGTGTGTGTGTGTGTGTGTGTGTGTGTGTGTGACGAGGGAGGGTGAGTGTGTGTGTGTGTGTGTGTGTGTGTGTGTGTGTCTGTCTGTCTGTCTGTCTATGTCTATGTCTTGTGTTTCTCTGTGTTTAAGTGTGTATGTATGTGTTTGTCTGTGTCTGTGCGAAAATGCGCATGTGTGTGTGTGGGGGGGGGAGGGGAGGGGGTGCTGGGGGGGGGCCTGGGGGGCGTTGAGGGGGCGTGGTCTTTTTCCTTCCTTCCTTCTCGTTTTTCTTTCTTTCTTTTGAACTTTCAGCCATCCTTCTTTTCTTCCTTCATTCCCATAATTCCTATTTTTTTCCCTTTTTCTTGGTTTCCTTTCTTTCCTTTCTTTCTTTCTTTCTTTCTTCTTTCCTTTCTTTTAAGCTTGCGACAGTTTGAACCTGACTCCTCCAAACTTTATCCGTTTGAACAGAAACCTCCCCCCCCCCATCTCTCTCTCTCTCTCTCTCTCTCTCTCTCTCTTTCTTTCATTTCTTTTTGCCACCCATACTCTGGATCTTTCTTCTTCTACTTTAGATATCCTGTCACCCTTTTTATCTGAATGTCCATAACCTGATCTGTCAGTATCCATATATTTGTCAATCTTTTACCTTTTTTTTTTTCTTCTGCTGATTGATTCTCAGAACTTCTCTTTAAGTCTTGCCTTTACCTCCACGTGACGTCATTTCCGCCCACTGATCATGTCCGTGAAGAAAGATGAAGAAGAACTCTTAATAGGATCAGACAAGTTAACACTTCGGATCAAAGTGAGTCTCACTCCACAACTTCTCTCTCTCTCTCTCTCTCTCTCTCTGTCTCTCTCTCTCCCTCACTCTATCTCTGTTTGTCTGTCTCTGTCTCTCTCTCTCTCTCTGTGGTATTTCTAAATTAAACGTACATAGATATCGTTATAAATCCATTTGTCATTCTAACTTAATGTGTCCTTCGTGCAGGGAATCCAGAGAGGATGAAGTCCATTTTGTTTTGAAATATCCTTTCCTTACAAACCTACGAATCCAGCTCATTCCTAAAAAAAAAATATTATGCATACCCGCGAACATTTCAACTATATTCATTGATGTCATCAGTGGATGAAAACACTATACGTAGTTTTGTTTTATTTCTTTATAAAGCATTTAAATTAAGAGAGACACTTGTATCCTGGTTTTATTGGAGCTGATTATGGAATATGTTACACTGTTTGCATTAACAATTACAATGACACTGTTGCACTGTT
>NC_134877.1:17060851-17063351 GCF_041734735.1 Babylonia areolata | reverse complement strand
TATTTCTTACAGGATAGGACTATCATTTGTCAAACCCTCTTTTACTGAAGATCTTTTCTTTTTTTTTTTTTTACTTCCTACTCTTGAATTTCTTAAGCGACTGTTCAATTCAAATGTCCACCTATCTACATCACCATTTATCTATTCACACACACACACACACACACACACACACACACACACACACACACAAAGCGAGGGTCGACAAGTTCTTTGAAATTCTTCGTTGTAGAGGATTGGGTCGTGGTGGTGGTGGTGATGATGACGATGATGGTGGTGAGTGGTGGTGGAGGGGGTAAATGGTGTGTAGGTGGGAGTAAGACAAGCTGGGGTAGGGGGTAGGGGGTGGAGTGGGGGTGGGGTTGGAAGGTAGGTGTTTTTTGGGGGGACGAGAGGGGGGAAGGGTTGTCAAGTGACGCTAATCAGAGCAGGGAGTAGGCTTTAGAGGCCCAGACAGTCGGGTATGTGGGAGGGGGGAGGGGGAAGGGGGGGGGCGGCGGGGGGGGATGTTGGTTGGGGAGGGGGGGGGGAGGTCTGTAGGGACGGTAGTAGGTGGGGGTGAGAGTGGGAGGTGAGGGGGTGGGGGTTGGCAAGGGGATCATCGCCCACTATGCTTCTTCCTCCTTTCGTCCGCTATCTTTGTCTTTCTCTGTCTCTGTCTGTCTCTGTCTCTGTCTGTCTCTGTCTGTCTTTTTCTCTCTCTCTCTCCCTCATCTGTCTCTCTCTTTCTGTGTGTTTCTTTGTCTCTCTCTTTATGTGTGTTTCTCTCTCTGACTCTTGCCTGTCTGTCGGTCGGTCGGTCGCCCTCTCTCTCTCTCTCTCTCTCTCTCTCTCTCTCTCTCTCTCTCTCTCTCTCTGTGTGTGTGTGTGTGTGTCTGTGACTCTCTGTCTCTGTCTGTCTGTCTGTCTCTCTCTCTCTCTCTTTCTCTCTTGTGTTTCTCATGAAGCTGATTATCATGTCAAAAACCATTTTATCCTCTTCTTTTTTCTTCTTTTCCTTTTTCCTTTTTGCCCTTCTTTTCTTTCGTTTTCTCCCCCACTCTCTCTCTCTCTCTCTGTCTCTCTCTGTCTCTCTGTCTCTGTCTCTGTCTCTCTCTCTCTCTCTCTCTCTTTCTGTCTTTTGGGGGTGGGGGCGGGGAGGTAGGGGGGAGGGAGGAAGGAGGGGGGTAGGTGTCCGGGAATTGGCTGTTGGGGGCGTGGGGTGGGGGTTGGGTGGGCAGGGAGGTGGAAGCGTCGGTGATGGAAATGAGAGTGAAGGGAGGGGGGATGGAGTGGCATTGATATGAGGTAGTGGTGGTGGTGGTGGTGGTGGGGAGTCCCAACTTTGGCTAAGGTGCGTGCGGTTCAGAAAGAAAAAAAAGATGAGGAGAAAAAGACTGCTCTCTCTCTCTCTCTCTCTCTCTCTGCGTCTCTGTCTCTGTCTCTTTCTATCTCTGTCTCTGAGTATATCTCTCCCTCTCTCTCTTTCTCTTTCTCTATCTCTCTTTCTTTCTAATCTCTCTGTCTTTCTCGCTCTCTCTCCCTAATATATCTGTTTCTCTTTGTCTCTCTCGCTCGCTCTCTTTCTCTCTTTCTTTGTCTGTTTCTGCCTCTGCCTCTCTGTCTCTGTATATCTGTCTCTGCCTGCCTGCCTGTGTGTGTGTGTGTGTGTGTGTGTGTGTATGTGTTGCTGCATGTGTGCTCAGAATTCAAACCAGATGACAAAATGAAATTATACGTTTTCATATCCCTTTGTCGTAAGTATGAGATGTTGTCATGCTGACCGTAGCACATCATCAAGTACAGAAACCCATCTCCCTCTGTCTCAGTCTCTGCCTCTGTCTCTGCCTCTGTCTCTCTCTGTATCTGTCTCTCCTCACTGTACCATGAGATTTAAAACTATATCGGACATTTTCTGTCATGTCTTTCTGTCTGTCTCTCTCTCTGTCTGTCTTTCTCTGTCTCTCTGCCTCTGTCTCTGTCTCCGTGTCTGTCTCTCTCTGTATCTGTCTCTCACCACTGTGACATGAGATTAAAAACTATTATGGGACATTGTCTGTCAGCAGAGCGCGTCGCGTCGGAAACATCTTCTCAGTTTGCACAATTGTAGAAGAATAAGAAGGAAAAAAAAAAGAAAAAAAAAAAGAAAGAAAGGAAAACTGCCGGCTGTCGCACTGGTTGATTTATAGCTAAAAGCAGCATGGAGTACCCATTATGAGGTGAGCCGTTAAGCAGAAATGAAATTACGACCTTGAGAACAGCCATTGAATGACCGTTACAACATTACCGATTGCAACAACAACAATAATAATAATAATAATAATGACACCATTAATAGGAAAAAACAATAGTGATAATCGTTGTTTTTGGTGGTTTTTGTTTGTTTGTTTGTTTGTTTTTTTGTTGTTGTTTTTTTGTTTGTTTGTTTGTTTGTTATTCTCTGCTAATAAAGCGCTTTTTTTCAAAACTTTTTTTTTTTTTTTTTTTAATGCTCTACGAGCTTTCCTGTACAAATTCCAGC
>NC_134877.1:17053351-17058351 GCF_041734735.1 Babylonia areolata | reverse complement strand
CTCTGAGTGTGTGTGTGGGTGGGGGGGGGGGGGAGGGGGGAGGTCTGTGTTCGCGCGCGCGCTTACATGTGTAATAACTAGTTTATTCATATCCCCTCCTCCATCTCTCTTTCTCTCCCTTCCTTCTACCACCTTCTACCTCTTCTCAACTCGACAACATTATCATTATACTCGATCCGAAGTGTGTTTTTTTCTTTCTTCTTCTTTTTTTTCTTTTTTTTATTATATATAAATGTATTATCATAATCACGCTTATGCCTTTCACATGATGTATTGCGTAGTGTAGACCCTATTTAGGGCGCGGAGTGGATGAGGAAAAAAACAAGTGAGGGCGGATGGCTGGGGGGCGTGGGGGGTGGGGGTGGGGGGTGGAGGCGAGGGGGGGGGGAGAAAAAAACACCAGTGCTTACGTATTATCCTCGAAAATAAGGACTTCTGTCTTGTCTGGTCTCCACTTGCATGTACGTCACAAGATCCGAGTCCGTTCAGCCCTGTTGTTCCTCTCATAATAAATGCAATAGCACTGTGATAATGGCGAACGAGGTGACGGAATAAAGCTGAGAACACTGAACACTGTCCGTCATTTGCGATTCATTTTTAACTAAGTTTATAATTATAAATCTGTTGCTGTCTATCCGTAATTAAATGCATTGTTGCATATGTTGCATTGTCAAGTCTCTTCTTCTTCTTCTTCTTCTGCGTTCGTGGGCTGCAACTCCCACGTTCACTCGTATGCACACGAGTGGGCTTTTACGTGTATGACCGTTTTTACCCCGCCATTTAGGCAGCCATACTCCGTTTTCGGGGGTATTGTCAAGTCTCATTGTGTAATGTTGTGTCCGTTGTGCTAAGATTCATTGAAGGATTTTGTTTTGTTTTTTGTTTGTTTGTCTGTTTGTTTTGTTTTTTGTTGTTGTTGTTTTTCTTTCTTTTTTTTTTTTTTCTTTTTTTAATTAAAAAAAAAAAGAAGTGGCCTGTTTATTGGGGAAACTTCAATGTTGACTTCATAGCGAAGAAATATTACATACAGCCATTGGCGGCATCCATCAATGACATCATTGTACGTACTCTGGCACTGTATTGAAAACGTAGTATTTCAGTGAAAAGAAGCTTTTGCGTCTTGTTGTCTTTGGTACGAAAATCTGGAAGGATTTGTGGCACTTGTCATGCTGTCGTGTGTTGTTTTTTTTGTTTTTGTTTTTTTCCTAAATCTAATTTCCCCTCTTGATAAGTGGCTTAAAAAGAAGACAATATCTGAGTCTGAGTCTGTCTGACCGCCAGCTGAAATATGTTTTTTTTTTTTTTTAACTATTTTTTTCTCCAAGTCTCTGTTTTAACCCTCATGTGTGTTGGGTACTGTTTGACATATTTGTATTTCACGATTGAGTGCATGTTATTTTACTTTATATTTTTTTCTTTTGTCTGATGTGTTACTGTACTTTTTTCGATTTTCAAAATAGATGAATAAATAGATGAATAAATTGTTATATGATTATCCTTTGTTCCTAAATAAAAACGATTCCATTCATTCATGCTCTCTCTCTCTCTCTCTCTCTCTCTCTCTCTCTCTCTCTCTCTCTCTCTCTCTTCTCTCTCTGTCTGTCTCTTTCTCTATATAGCTGTCTGTCTGTCTGCCTGCCCCTCTCTCCGACCAGTTTCATCCATATACAGAGCGCCTACTGCAGATGGCCTCCCAGATAAATTATTGTCAAACCAATACTATTACCAACCCTATCAGACTCACCTTTAAAATGGAGTCCCATACCCATACTTGGCCCATTCCCACCACTTAATATTTTAACTAGGTAATTAATGGAAATCATTACAATATTTTTATGTATATCGATTCGCTTACAGGTACACTTGAGACCGTGAGTGTATGTGTATGCGTATCTGCGCGCGCGCGTTCGCGCGTGTGTGAAAGTATGTGTGTGCATGGCGTGCAGGTGTAGACGCACTCTTAAATGTTGAATGATGTTCTTCATAATATAACAACCTCTGTTTGATAACTAAAACTGTCATGCATCCAATTGTATGACTAGGTTTATGCCTCTTTTTTTTTTTCTTCTTCTTCTTTATGGAGACAACGTTGGCTTATGTCAGGTGTGCCGGTCCAGCTCAATACAAGTGTTCTATTATTTAGTGAAGTGAGTTTTTTTGTGTGTTTTCTTTCTTTTCTTCGCTGACATCACTTCACTGGTCCATTGATAACCGGGGTTGCTGACATTCTTGTTGTTGTACCTCCGTTGTTGTTTGATTATTAAGACTTTTTTTTCTTCCCTTTGTACGAATATCTTTTCCTTTTTTCCCTTACATTTTCCTTTTGAAAATGTTCTACCTTCTTCTTCTTCTTCTTCTTCTTCTTCTTCTGCGTTCGTGGGCTGCAACTCCCACGTTCATTCATATATACACGAGTGGGCTTTTACGTGTATGACCGTTTTTACCCCGCCATGTAGGCAGCCATACTCCGCTTTCGGGGGGAAAATTTTCTACCGTTATTTGATATTGTTTTCGCTTGTGGTATTCTTTCTTTATTCCCCTATCATTTTGCGCTGAAGAAAATAGTGTGTCGCTGTCTCCTACTCTTCAGCCTTTTCATCATCATCTTCTACTTCTCCTTTTCTTCCTCCTCTTCTATTCCGTTCTGCGGTGTCGCTGCAATTCCTTGTTCTTACGGATTGATTAACTCACTTAGTACGGCCAGTCCTCTCTTCTCCTCTACACAGACCCCTCGGATGTCCAGTGGGTGTCTCAATGACCCAACCTTTAGCTTCCGTCGTCAGAATTGTGGTATTCTTTGTCAACATTCACCTCTTCAGTATAAGAGCATTCCGCTTGCAATATTTTGATGATGGTAATTGGGGTGAAACGCTGTTAACGTCGTCTCTTTCGCCGTTCGTATGGAGAGAGTTAACCTCTCTTCTGTTCTCAGTGCATTTGAGTCTCGGTTGAATTCAATGCGCATTCTGGTTATATTTTGTATTACTTATGACTTCATTTTTTCGTTTCTAAATATAACTTTGAAAATTTGTATTTCATGTTTGACATTTATTACAGTATTTGATTTTTTTTTTTCTGAATTGGACTCTGTCTTAAGTGCCTATATTTCTTCATTTGTAACCTATATATGTAATTTTTTTTTAATATTGTGCACGCGTGTATTTGAATGTGTGTGTAATTGGTTAACTGTATGCAGTTGTTCAAACACCTTGTGATTTTCGTTAAACAACCTATACCTTTTTTCTTTTTTTTTCCAAACCTGGAACCTGGATGTTTAGTTGTGTGTTTTTTGTTGTTGTTTTTTTTTTTTTTTTTTATTTGTTGTTGTTGTTTGGTTTGGTTTGGGGTTTTTTGTTGTTGTTGTTGGTTTTTTTTGGTTTGTTTTGCTTTTGTTTTGTTTTTTTGTTTGTTTTTTTGTTGTTGTTGTTGTTGTTGGTTTTTGTGTGTGTGTTTTTGTGTGTGTGTGTGTGGTTTTTTTGTTTTTTGTTTTTTGGGGTTTTTTTTTTGGTTTTTTGTTGTTGTTTTTTGGCATCACCACTTAGGAATATGCATACACTCTGTACTTGGCCTTCTAAAGAAGGACTGCGCACAGGTTATTTAAATATCAATCACGCATTGAATAAATTGAATGACATATCATCAGTCTTAGAAAATTCCGGAAATCCTTTTCATTTGTTTTGTTTCTCAGAATCACGTTTATCTAATCGCCTATGTGACTCTGATGTAACTATACCAGGTTATAAGATACACCGCCTTGGTTCAAAAACTTCAAAGGAAACAGGTCTATTAGTGTATTAGAGTCAATCAATCACATTTAAGCGAAAAATGAGTGTAGATCAGTTCAACGTTGAATCCATATGGTTAGAAATTAAAATAAAACATATCAGTCGCTACTTACTGGATTTATTTACAGAAACCCGGCTGAAAGAGTTAATTAGTTTGATGATTTTATTTCAATGATGGATGCTGCCATGCTCGAAGATAAAGAAATTATTAATTTCGGTGACTTTAACATTAATTTATTAAAACCTCAGCTGCAATGGAATCAGATATATACAGCATACAGTTTGGAACAACTTATCGATAAATCAACACGAGTAACCCCAAGTTCCAGTACCCTCATTGATCACATTTGTGTTTCATGTAAACAAAATATTGTAGAAATATGTTCTCCAGTCACTGGATGTAGCGATCACTCACCTGTTTGCATCACTTGGAAAAGAAAAGGTATTAAAATTCCAAAAAGCAAGTCACAGAACCATTGAATATAGATGTTTCAACAATTTTAACACAGATACTTTTTTGCATGATTTACTTTCTTCACCACTTTCTCATGTCTATCAATACACCGATCCTGAAAAAGCTTTAGATTTTTGGATAAGAACCTTTAGTAATATTTATAGTAGACACGCACCAATCAGGACTAAACAAGTGAAACACCGTATGTTATCTCCATGGATTTCTAAAGAAATCAAAAATGAAATGCACCTTAGGAATCTTCTAAAACCAATAAATCAAGAAGAATATGCTTTTTTTATAAATAAAAAAAAGGAATAAAGTGAATTCAATGCAACGAAAAGCTATTCACAAGTATTACCAACAGAAAGTCACTATCAAAAAGACTCAAGATCTATTTGGGATGCCATTAACAGACTAATCAACAAGCACTATACTAAATCACAAAATAGTACTAACGATATAACCCCAGAAACAATTAACAACCATTTTGTAAATATAATTGAAAATTTAATTACTAATGATAGATGGAAATATAATGATTTATAACTGGTAACTGATTACTGTCAATGCAAAAATATAAATTCTAAAGTTTTCATCCCTTATATATCAGTTCCCGAAGTTTTTGTCTCTCTAATGTCCATGAAATAGTCAAACACCAGATATACATGAACTGGATAGTAAAAACATGAAGATTTCAGTACCAGTAATAACAGAGTCTCTTACCTACATTTATAATCTCTGCATAAAAACTATTTTCCTGT